>NW_014575349.1:0-246441 GCF_000527765.1 Bipolaris victoriae FI3 | reverse complement strand
TATACCCATTGAGAGGTTTACAATTATTACCAAACTATTCCTGAGGGTTCGAAGCAGGGTCTCGCAGACGTAAGTCTCTCAGACCCTCACCCGATTTTTTACTTTGACTGTAGTCATTTTTTTGATACCCGATTTCGGCAGGTTGGGGTGTGGCCTGCCATTCTTTTCTGAGATAATTGATCTGATACGCTATATAGCAAACAGAGAAAAAAAGTCAAGTCAGTCATTAATGACACTCCTCTGAGAAATGTGTGTTGTGCCATGTGAATCTGTCAGCAAATCAAGGTTCTTAGAATTCATATATTTCTCTCTTTTTCCACTTATGCACCTAAAGTCTTGTATTTTTAACACTCGGATACTCTTCTTCATTTTGAGCCTCTGGGATACTCGGTGCATAAGCGAGAGAAGGGTGGCGGTCGAGGTGAGGTTTCGAAATGATTAGTATTTGGCCATGCGATATATCACACAAGACACAGAGTGAGGACACGATATCAGCTATTTCTCACTTTGAATTTCAACTGATTGTAATGAGGTAAGGATATGGTACGCCTGAGACTAGTACTGCAAACGCAATGCTGAGGACCGTGCGGCGAGAACAAGCGAAGTGCACGACGACGTGGAAACCAAATCCGGATAGCAGTGTAACACAGCACACATTCTTATTCGAGAATAGTACAGAGGAACACTAAGCTTTATCAAGTCCGAAGTATTAATCTAAGACCTGCATACCAGCTCGCCACACAGCCAGCCTTTGCACAAAAGCATGGCTTTGGTTACGGCACCCCGCTATGTCGGCGTGCAGTTTGCGTTCCTTCTTCAGCCTCTCGGGACTAGGATGCAGGACACTGCCTATGAACCCGTACATCGTCTGGGATTCATGCATCTAAGCAAAGACAAGGATAAATAAGTAGCACGGTTAAGATCCAACCGGAAAAGTGATTAGTCACTGTCCGCATAACTTGAGGAATGGTTCTCTTATCTCCTGCACCTGCCATGCTACCCTTTCTTTCTCCCTTGTGTTCCTTAACCCGAACTGCACGTGTCCCTCATCAACCCCCATGATTTTCATCCCCATTATCGTCTGGCTATTATGCGCCGTGCATAGGTCATTGGCAAATTCGGATGATCTGAAGCAAGTTGTCTTAGAGTTGCACCCACTACTATCGAAGGATGCTGTTATCACGTTCCCTTGGGATGCGCGCTGGGACGATTTACAAATTCGCGGGTCTTCTCCACGCATTTCCCCAAACTACAATGTAGTCGTCGAAGTAGCAACCGAAACCGATGTGCAGACAATAGTTTCCCTTGCTAATCGGTTCAATGTCCCGTTCTTGGCTATCTCTGGTGGGCACGGGTGGACTACGACGCTGAATGAGCTACCATATGGCATTCAAATCAACATGAGAAAGATCAATACCACGACGCTCAGCGAGGATGGAAAGACGGCAATAGTTGGCGGTGGTACAAAGCAGTACGAGATAACCCGTTCTCTATTCGCCTTGGGCAAATACGCCGGTAGGTATAATCCAGTGTTTTGATATTTTGGTCAAGTGGTTTGGTAAGCTAATCGAAAACTGCTGATAGTCACTGGACTTTCGAATTGTGTTTCAGTAGCAGGTCCATTATTAGGGGGCGGCCACAGCCTACTCCAAGGTCAATATGGCTACTCTGTCGATGGTCTTGTTTCTGCACGAGTAGTCCTAGCCAATAGCGAAGTTGTTGAAGCCTCTCGAACCAAGAATGCCGACCTATTCTGGGCACTGCAAGGAGCCGGTCACAACTTTGGCATCGTTACTAGCCTTGAAGTAAAGACTTACGATGTCCCATCCGACTGGACGGTTTATACTCTGATTTTCTCATCGGAGAAAGTTGAGGCGTTATTCAGTTTAATCAACGACTTTGAGGATTCAACGGAGCGTCCGGCAAAACTGGCACTAACCGGAGTGTTTATAAGACTTCCCGCTGTCGACCCAATCAACGTAGGTTATATTCTAATATTATGAAGATAACGTAGCTAACTGCTCCTAAGCCTGTTGTCTTATACACTATCGCATATGAGGGTTCACAAGCACAGGCTGAGCCATATGCTGCACGTTTCATAGCTCTTGGCCCGATCTTTACCAAGGTCGATATTGTTAACTATGTCGAGCTATATACAGTGACTGGAAACAATCTCACCAGTCAAGCCTGTACACCGAATGAAAACGTTCTAGGAGCTGGTGTTTCATTGCCTGCTTGGGACATCCAGGGTGTTCGCAAAGCCTTTACGATATTCGGAGAATACACAGCTGATCCCCGTTTCAATACTTCCATCACGCTTATGGAGAACTACGGAATGCAGGGAGTACGCGCTATTGACCCCGACTCAACTGCTTTGGCGCCTGAGGAGCGCGAACTACCCATCCTTGCGAGCGCAGTGATTTGGTGGGCTGGTGAAGACAAGGAAACAACAAAGGTTGCTGAGAGTCATATACATGCAATGCGCAATGCTCTTTACAGGGGCGTCGACGAAGATAGTAGCAAGAAGCGACACTGCTACGTCAACTATGCAAGTGGAGACGAGTCAAAGCCCGAGGTGTATGGATACAATGCTAGACTTGAGAGGCTAGCTAAATTGAAGAGTGAGTGGGACCCAGAGAACAAATTCAAATACTACAATCCTATAGTGTAGATAGCACAATTATTCATCACGAAAGAGATGTTTATCACAAAAAATACACACATTATTGAAGTCTAAAAGATACTGAATTGATATACCTCCAAACTGGCGCCAGCGCTGAGAAAAAAACGTCCCATGGCTATCCAAGCCACTTCTCAACGGCAGCATTATCGGGATATGATATGCTCCCTTCCTCCATCCCAGGATCCTTTGGCTCGGGGGGCCAAATCCTCTCGCACTCCTCCAAGTGCCTCGCGATTGCGTCCTCAGTCAGTTCTACTGACCTCGGCATCGCCTCCTCCTCCTCCTCTCCCTCCTCCAACTCCATTCCACCACGTGGCTCAAAAGCCTTCGCGGCATGATGAAGCTGCACCACCGAGGCCCTTTCGGCCCCCTCCACCTCCACCCTCTCAAACCCCCTCGTCTTCACCACCTCACTCTTCTCCCCAAACCCCCTCGAAAACCTCTCCTCTCCCAACTTCCACACATGTACCTCACCTCTTCCCAACCCCGCTTCAACCTCCTCCACAGTATGCTTACTAGCAGTGACTGTCACCTCCTTCCACAACGCCTCTCTCGTCGCCCTCTCCCCGGCGACATTCTCCTCATTCATAAACAACCCCCTTTCGTTACACGCCTGGCCCACACCAAGCCACTCCTTCTCCTCTAGCATAAACAGCCGAGCCAACCGCTCCGGCTCCCGACACACAAAATGAAGCGACCGCGCCGCCAGCAGCGCATCTCCCAGCACGCTCCAAACGTCCGTCCATGTGATAGTTAATGAAGCGGATTTTGATGCGTCGATGATGACTTGTAAAGTCATCTTTTCGCCGTCGAGCAGGAGGGTTTCCCAGTCTGACGGACCCCATATGGGGTAAGGGGTTGGAGAGAGAGAGGAGAGCGCTGTGGCCTGCGCTTCCTTTGAGGTGAGGAGATGGGGGAGTGGAGGAGAGATGGAAGTGACGTCGAATTCTGCTTCGTTGAACTCGACGGTGCTGGTGGTGGGGAGGCTTTTCAGCCAGATTTGCTCGCGGAGCTCCTTTGGGAGCTTTGGGAAGAGGGTGAAGGAAGGCATGGTGATTATGATGATGGTGATGATGCTTTTTGACCGCTGGTGATGATGTGGTGATGAAGAAAGACTTGGTCAAGATGATGATGTGTGATGAAGATGTTCACGACTGCCTGAGGAAGACAGAGGGAGATGGGCCTGTATTTAAATGATTCTGATGTCGGCTGTCGGAGAACCAAAGTTTGATTTGAGGGAGTATTTTGTCTTGAAGGCAGCTGTATTGTTTATAGGAGTTTGGTTGTAATCTCTCTTCAAGTCTTTGGTTCGCCCTATTAGTGAACACTTGAGCGTAATTCACTACATTGCATTCGTCAAGCTCTTGATACTAATCTAGATTTTATTCACTATAGGAGACCAAATTGTCATCGTTTTACTAGAAAGTGCTTCTTTAGGGGTTTAAAGGTGAAAGTAACTGGAAGTAAGTTCACTGGTCAGCTATTATCGATTCTTATATATACTACACTGTAACCACATCTTCAGAATGACTAACACTACTTCAATAATCTAATTGTATCTTTTACATACTGGCAGTTGCTCATTCGCTACATTCCTTTCGCTTAGACTACATAGCACAAATGGAAGCACAGTAGATATAGCTGCTAATCTGCCAGCATCACCACTGTATATTCGTCTGCCTATTTATAAGACATATTTCAACAAGGAAAAGACCCAGCTAACATATGACTCAATCGATTAATACCTCAAGAGACAGGACGAGGTGAATTGGTATCACACGTCTTGCTATTCGTTCTTGCTGCTCATGTCCCCATTTACCTCATGTCTCCTACTAGACTGATTGTCTGTCACTTGTCTGTACCAGATACATCGATTCAGTCATAAATCTCCGACACGTGTACCACGTCTCTACAACCTATACGAAAAAAAAGACACATTTACAAAACAACTCTTGCACAAGCAATTGCAACGTTGCATCTACCACGCTTGCAGATTCAACTCAACAACACGTGAAATAAACTCCATCGCGAACAATAATCTTACTAGTTGTACAAATCTATTCCACTGTAATCCGCTACGCACGCTCAACCTTCCCCAAATCTCAAATCATACCCGCCGCACGTGATCATATCAGTTCGTCCGTCGTTCAGTCCATACATCTTCTTACCATATTCTGTTCGCCGTTTTAAATCAGCCGGCCGCCGCCAACAGCCCCCCCTAGCAAACAAAAAAATACAGGCCAACCTAATTCCCCCTCACCCCTCCCCAACAACAACCCTTGTTCAACGTGCCGCTCCGCAAATGACAGTAAGATCCGCGACAAGCAAGTATTACAAGCATCATCACGAACAGGGCTACGCAAAGGAAAATTTGACCGAAAGAAAGAAAAAGGGTAAAAACGGGGGACAATCCCAAATGCAGGTTCAACTTTTCACACACCTCGCTGACCGAAGAAGCTCCCCCCTTGCAACCCCTTCCCCTCCAATCCAATCCCAGCCCATCCCGCTCCCTCCCTCCACCTCGCCAAACACTCAAACTAAGCTTTCGTATATGTATATGTAGGTGTGTGGCTTTTTTAAACAAAAAAATGCAGGGTCACCCACTCACCCATACTCACCCATACTCACCCACACTCACCCACACTCACCCCCTTCCCCCTCCCCCATGCAAGGCAAAAAAGCGTTTAAAAAAACGTGACATAGTAAACCGAAACTATATACGTTCTTTCGCTCCATTTTGGTAAGTAAATGCAAAGCCGGGCCGCAACGACGCACGTCAATTACTCGGCAGATTATCGCTGTGTAAAGTAAAGTAGTAAGAGTATGTAAGTACTAAGTGGTAAAAAAGGCGGGCGCCAGAATGTAAGACGGGGCGAAGGAAGGAAGGGTGCGCCCGCTGCTCTCTCCCCCCTAATTTACTTCTACACAAGTTCCCCCGTTCATTCCTATAAACAAAATCGCGGATTCTGTGTGTGTGTGTGTGTGTGTGTGTGTGTGTGTGTGTGTGTGTGTGTAGATTTTGCGACAACCAGTGTTTCATGTGCATCATGTGTTCGCAGGGCCCTAGATTTGCCTAGGGTTTTTTTCTTGGGTAATACTAGGGAAGGGAAGGGGGGGGGAGAGGGCTTGCTAGATACTACGGTACAATCGGAAACGAAACGAGGCTTGGCGACTTGTTTCTTTCTTGCCTTTACCCCCCCAGTACATTTGAAGTAAGTACATACAGTTTGTGTCGTGTGTCTCCCAAAGCAAAACAATAATAGCGCACGTGAGATGTTTTTTTCTTCAGGGTTTGGAGATACAGACTTTATTGTCTAACCCATCTGTCATTTTAAATCTCGATCTATTGTTTTCTTCCCTCACTCCCCTCCCAGCCGAACATTTTTACTAGCTTTGTTTGATTCGGAGTGGGGAAAATTTAATGGGAACAGAAACTTTTTTTTTTTCAAACCCTTCTTCTTTTTTTGCTTCTCGGGGTTTTTTCTTTGCAACGCAACGGAAAAAGCCGGCTTAATTCTGATGACCATATTAACGTCGACAATACGAGTCGCGAGAACGAAATAATGGCACTGCGTAAAGTAGAGCCGAGGATGTATTTTTTCCCGAGAGCCAAAAAAAGGACCCCGCAAAAAGCCCTGCTCCCCATGCCATGCAAATCTATACGTATTGTACCACATGTCCCCAATACTCCATGATGCTGATACTCCGTAACATCCACAACGTCATACGTCTGGTACCCATCGAGAAACGCACCGGGTCCGATACACGAGAGTCGCACGTCCAAGTTGCTAGTTCGTTGTAAGTCGAACCAAGCGCCCAGTATCGGTGGTTCACCCTTCTCAATAAGCACCGCGTCGGATGCGGGGGTTTGCAAGCGCAAGGACGTAATTAGTGACACTGAGATGTGGGCATCCAGTTCGTTCAAGCTGATGCGATGGTTTGGTTAGGGGGCAACATGGCGTGTGCGTGTACCATGGTTCGCAGGATGCGAACGGCAGCCACTCAAGACGACTACACGGACAGCAACTTCGCATCACTAAAGACGCTAGTTTTACCGTTAACCGCGCACACGTACCAGGCGCGACTGGTCTCGGCCCGCAATGCATGCAGAGATTTTCGTGATAGATCAGCCCATTTTCCCAACCCCCCCCCCAGCCCACACCGGGATAACTGGTCGAGCGCGTTTGATACTGGGTATGTATCTTCGGATGGTTGGAGAAGCCGGGTGATGTTTTGCGTGCGGACCACGGTTGACGCGTGGCTGGTAGTCGCTATGGATGTTTGCTTACACGCAGGGTGGGCCTGAGCGTCATGATTTGTTCAATCTGGTGTCTAGTCCGATGGGATAGCCATTGGCTACAAAACCTACCAGAACTATCTCGGCAGGAGCCTGTTATTGCTTGCCCTCGGATACGCAGGTAAGACCGACCACGCCTGGGCTATGATCAAACTAGGCTAAAAAGCTCCCATCAGGACAAAAAGTGGATGCTCTACAAGGCAGAGTTTCGGGCTAAGTGCCTCAAGATGCCATAACATTTATTGTGCTCAGATGGATCGTCCCGAGTGCACGTATGTAAAGCGATGGCCGCGATTTAGCCAGCCGCCCATACCCACCTTGTCGGATAAAAACCATTGACGTTCCGAGTCAAGCGAATTCCAAAAAGCATGCTATACGGCACCATGTCATCAAGCTATGGCATGATTACGGTTCGGCGTGCAAAGGTCACTTGGCAGCCGGCGCAGAAAGCGTCCTAGGATGAGTTCATGAGCAAAGGAATTAATTACCCGTTGGGGCAGAGCTGGCCATGTGATACTGGGCCGTGCCAATATGCTCAGAGCGATTTTTTTCATAACCGCGATTCGAATCGAGACATGTACATTATTACATTGTCTACGGGCTGATGTGGATGGTTGAGAGGTTGCAAATAGAGACGGCGGCAGGCTAAATACACTGTCGAACCCAAAAGCAGTCTATGCACGATTGCGCTCAGACAACATGTTCTTAGAACAGCGGTGTCGTCTGATATAGGGCGTCTCGAAGAAGCTACATGACGAACATCGAGTATTGCGTCAGCCACAATTAGCACTGAAGGGAGGAGGCGCAATCGAAATGACATAGCCCCCAGGCTGCAGCACGCCCTGTAGCTGGGGCGGGACGCCAAGGCGATGCACGTAAAGCACGTCGGGCGGATCATGTAAAGGCTTGGTGACAAGCGGCTCTGCTGCTGGTGCTGCTGCGACATGGCCGCATGCTTTTTTGGCAGCCGTTATAATGCTGCGTGTAGACCGAGGCCGACGTTGCCGGACCAGTTTGTCACGACGCAAGGGAGAGGCGCAGCGGGCTAGTGCCGGAGCCGTGGTCAATGGACTATTGAAGGTTTGGGTAGAGTGCTCTACACCTAGAGTAGTAGATTCGCGCGAACAATGAATGAGTTGGAAAAAAACAAAAACCAAAGCCGAGAAGAGCGGTGAAGGGGTTGGCAGTAGGGCGGGAAACAGCTCGAGCGAACAATGAACCCCTCACTTGGGAATTGTCTATTTGTTGAACTTTGTTGAGGCCGTCGAAGAGCAGGTGGAGTGGACGCGAGCAGTATGCGAGACCGGTGAAGCCGAGAGCCGACCAATCACGCGGCCGCATCGCACCCCACGAGCTGCACGGCGCCGTCGTGGCTAGCCTGCTCCGTCCACTTCCCGATAACGGCTCTACTGGGCTTCCTGACGTGGCCGGTGGTGATTGGCAGCCCCGACGCCTATCTGAGCAGTCGAACGAGCATGCGCCGCTGATCCAGCTGCTTCTTAGAGGCATCGTTGCGTGCCAGAGGAGAAAAAAATGCCATTCTTGCCATGTACAATACTTACATGTCCATGCCGGATGCTCCACGTCTGCGCTCGACTCGTGCGCCGTAGAGCGCGGACGCGAGGGGGTCGGTGCGACTGCATGCGAAGACGCCCGCTCCAGCGTCTTCCATCGGGTCCGCTATTGGCATGCTGGTTGGAGGGGACGTCGAGGGCGGAGGGGGCGTCGCCTTAGCTGCCACCACGCAGGGTTCCCTTACATCACACGCATATGCAGGCGCGGCTCGCTGCATATGAGCTCTAGCCCGTCAAAGTCCAAGTGGCTGCATCGCGGGATTGCCTCACGCTGCAGGAACGTTGGTGCGGGATAGAGGCAGAGATGGAGGTGGTCAGAGATGGCGGCAGCGAGAGCTTAGTCGACTGTCCTTTTTTGCCTTGAGCTCCTCGTCGCTGGCTCTGCCGTCTCTCCAGGCGGCGGCGCAGGCGAGAGTGGACTGCGGCCGTGGCAAAGACCAATTCGGGGTGAGTACGCGACATCCGAGCCCAGATTGCGCTTTAATTATTGCCAGTTGGACAGGAATGGACACAGACCCCACTGCACGAGAACGCGATGCTCTCGATGACCAAAGGCTGATACATTCCTACAGCACACAAGGGCGCCCGTGCCATGAACCCTGTCTGAGAGTATTGGAAAATAGAAGCTTCGTCATGTGCTGAGATGATGCAGTGGCCTGACTCGGACCCCGTCTTCCATCGGTCAACTGCAGTATCTATTCTGGCCAGCTTGGTGGTGGAGGTGGAGGGACTGCAAGTAGTAGCAAGTAGCAAGTGCCAGGTAGGAGGTAGACACGGACGCCCGCCTTTCTCCACGATCCGCTCCCTCCCACATCGCGCCGGCTGCGCTGCACTGCACGTTTATTTCCACCGGTGCATATCTGCTACACGCCCTAGCCCACGAGGCCGCCGTGTGACTGCGACCATTAAAGGTCATCGTCCACACCTCTCTTCGACTGCAAGTCTTTGTGTGTACACAGTGATACAGCCCGGGTCGCTTGAGCGCTTCTGTCATACCTCTTGCCTCTAGTGCCCCCCTCACACACACACTGCCAACCGTACTACGGTACTGTAGTCGAGTTCCTGGACTTGGCTGTTTCCCACCCAGCCCCCGGCCGTAGTTGGCACCAAGTAATGATGCCATCGGTTCCCCGGTCACGTTTTGTCTGATGATGCCATCAAGTCGTGGTACGGCGTGGGTCAGCATGTTGCTCTCGACCAAACTTTTGAAGTGAGCGCATGCTCAAGCATCACGTCGACACAGAGTTGGCAGCAAGTAAAGGGCACGGCTGTAGTATGATGTTGCAGCTAGCCACGACACGGATGCGAACTCTTGGTTTGGCGCCTGAGGCGATAAGTTGGGCTGAGGAGGTGCCAACTGTCAAAGTGTGTGAGTGCATGGCCGTGGCCTGCTTGTTCCAGAGGATCGAGGCTGGCACCGTTCGCATGGTTGCAACAGGGATAGAGGCGGACTCTCCCGTGCGCCGTGCTACGAGTCCCGTGATGCACGGGGATGCAAAAGCCCTTGCTCGTCTTTTTTGAACATTGTGGCCCATGGTGGCGCCCTTGTCGGTATTGCTATGATCTGGGCTCTTGTTTCAGCTGGTCGAAAGGAATGGCCTTGTGATACGGCAACAACGCCTTGCCCGAGGTGCCGGGCCTAGACATCCCGAGTGCGAGACACAGCCATGGATATTGAGTTGCACTCTGGGAGGTGGGTAGTGCGGGTGGCTGTTGAGGGCGAAGTGAGAAAGCGTGACCATGGCTTGGCTTACCCATATGCGGCTAGCACGGCCAGCGCATCTACTCACCGCAACTAACGGACGCCCTATCAAACCTTGCGGCGTCCACATCCAACGTCAAGCCCGTGTTACAGTCGGCACGTTTGTCAGTCGACTTTGCTGTCGAGTGGATGGCTTTGGAGCATTCAAGGGCCAGCGGCCATGGACGCGAGTGCCGCGGCGCTTGCAGTCGCGGCGCTGGATGGCTCGGCTGTGGCCCTCTGGTGGCCATTGTCCGCTGACATGACATGGCCGTCGTACACTGTCGAGTTTCCACGTTGCACACGCTTCACATGCTTCGCTTCATGGGCGTGGATACCCACTCGACCCGTCGAGTGGATGCCCTCGTGGGGAACAGATGGCCGCTGGTCTGCCTCTGGCCTGGCTGCTGCCCCCATCAAGCATGTCGACTAGCCAGCCAATGACGTGGGGCGTGGCCAATGCCCAGCGATAGGTGGCCGGCTAGCTTGCACGGCCTACCGTCCGTCTATCCCGTTCACTGTCGGGCGCATCCCTGCAAAGTACTGGATAGAGGGCATTTAGCCTGTGGAGGGAATGACATCCATCTATGAGACGAGGGCCTTTGCAAATTGGGCAGGCCAGATTGCTCCGTCTCACCATGTATGTACAGTAGCGGTGGTGGTGTGGTTATGGGAAGGGGTGAGGGAGGGGAGGGGAGAGGATGACGAGCATCGTCAGCAGATGAGGGTGCCGCGGCAGTTGATTGTGTTTCAGAAGGAACGTGGCTGTCCGGCAGTGCAGTGCAGCGGCGTGCAGTCAAGGTCAGTGCAAGCAAGCATCTTTTTCTTTTCTTGTTGCTGTCTGCTTTTTGGTGCCATTGTGCAATGTTTGGCTCTGACTCGCAGGCGCGCAAATCATACGTAGCAGGTGGGCGGAAGGCGCAGCACCGACTGCCGACAGAGGCATGTACACTACGGACCAGAGGGAGAGTCGAGTCGAGTAGCAGTCGGGTAGGGTGATTTGAAGCTCCAACGTTTGAACTGTGCGCTTTCGGACTTTCAGTTGTTGGGACCTGTGTGTGGCCTGCGCTCCGCAATTACACGGTCCGGCGCCGCTTAGTCAAGGCGGGCGGTTGCAACGACTGTTCCCTATCAATTGACCTAGTGTGGCCGCGGTGCGCGTTCGAATATCTCCGGCAGCGCTCAGTGGCCGCTGGATTCAGCCGTGTTATCCCCATCGGGAGGGCAGCCGATGCCTCAGGAAGCGACGCTGGCGAGGAAAAAGTAGGCGCCCGCTAAATTTGGAGCGCGACACCCTTGCGCGCCAGGCCGGCCGTGAGAGGATGGGCGTTGTGGGAGTGGGGAAGGGTGGTGGAGGAGGGAGGTCGAGCTGCGAGGGCCAGGCCGCGTCTTGGAGGGCAGTGGGTGGGCGTGAGGGAGGGGGCCGGCCAGCGCAGCGCAGTGGCAGAACCAAGGGATCTGCTGGTGTACATGGGATCTGTCGTGGCCGCCGTGGATGCCATTGTGTGGTAGACGAGTGCTACGCTCGCTTGCGTGCATAATCGTCGCGGTATGGGCGGGCAGGCCTGTCCCTGTCAGCAGCCCTCTCTCCACCCCAGCGCCCGTGTCAACCGCACCGTCGGCGGATCAGCCCAGTCAGCACGCAGGCGACATGATGGCCGCCGCCGTCCGTGCACGGCGGGCGGGCGAGCGAGCGAGCGAGCGAAACGGCCTGCCTCTCTCTGTTCTGCTCTGCTCTGCTCTGACGGGATTGCTGCTGTTGCTGCTGGCAGGCCCATGCCCAGCCCAGCCCAGCCCATGCCCATCCATGCCCATGTCCATGCCCATGCCATGGTGCCCTTCACGCTGTCCCCACCAAGCCCGATGTGAATTTAGATTGTGTGCTCGCAGCGGCTCGTGTGTGTGGTGGACGGGGTGTGTGGTGTGTCTGTGTGTAGGTAGTCGTAGCAGCAAGCAGCAAGCAGCAGCAGCAGTAAGTATGTGTGCTGCTGCTATTGCTGCCAGGCCAGGCCATCCATCCATCCATCCATTGATGCTGCTGTCGTCGTTGCTGGCTGCTAATTGCTGCACCGAGTCCCGCCCCATCCCCAGGCCATCCATCCATCTCCACCTCCCGTCCAGCGGCCGTCATCTCTAGCCACTGTATGTACAATACTGTCCTGCCTGCCTACCTGCCTGTCCCGTACCGCCCTCCGCCTGCATCTCTTGCCCACGCACCCGTCTTCCCCCCCTTCTGCATCACCAGCTGCTGGAGCCGCCGGCGCTGCAAATTCGCTCCGGCCCGTCGACGCAGCTACAGCGACAGCCTGCTCACCCGGAACAACTTGTCAGCGACGCCCGTCGTGCACTGATCCCGTCCAAAGCATTGGACGCGCCGTCTCCAGAGAAAGCGGCCACTTTGCATCAGACTGCTCTGCGGCGTGTGCGCTGCTCGCCTGTCCACCTCTGCCTCTTAGCTGCGGCCTGCCTGCTGTCGAGCGCTGCAGAGAATCCTGCAGCATTACCGACGAGAACGACTTCCTTCTCCACACCCACCACAACCCTCCTACCCTCGCCATTGTCTCGCAGTCTTCGCGTTTGCTCGTTGAAGAAGTGGTGAGTATACGCCCTTTGCTCTCTGCCTTCCGCCCACCTGGCTGCTCCGCCCCCCTCCCCTCCCCCCCAAGACTCTTGCTAGCCGGACTCGCCACCTGCGTTTCCCGTGCACTCGCCTATCGGTCGCCTTGTCTGGTTGGGCCAGCACTAGCTAGCATCAAAGGGCACATCCCAACCACCTCCGCCTCAATACCTCCGCCTCCCCACCGCAGTCTGCGAAGAAGCCCTTCGCTCGCTCTGGCTGTTCCACCTCCCCCCTTCCCTCTATAGACTGTCGTTTTGCCGCCTGCACAGAGCTCTCTTGCTCTCCTGCCCTTGAGTGTCGGCCAGTCCACCAGTGCTGACGCGTGTGTGCGCGCAGTAGTCTTTTCCCTACGCTTGCAGCCGCTATCGCTATCGATACAGCTCGACCCGCATTAACGAAGCGCGACGACGTTACGACTGTTTACGACAACACTGCACTCTGCTCGACCCCGCAACACATGTTCGTGGCTTTTGCAGACATCTTCAGCTATTCTTCCAGGCCGGCATTTGTCAATTCGTCCCTTTGCGTGTTTTGAACCGAGCGCCAAAAGCATTGTCGACTACCCAGCACTTCCCTGCTTTACGACTGCAACGACGTAACGACTAGCTTTTCGAGACCCCAGCATTGTTTGCAGCGTTCACTTGATCCAGCAGCTTCTTGCGCGCATAGCCTTTTCCCGTCACGCCTGTTCGCAGCCGACTCATCCTGGTCAGTATCTCCACCCACCTTCACCCTACTCCTCCTCCTCCACGACCGTCACGACCGCAAACCTCCTCCCACCGACCTCCCCGCTATCATGCTTCTCTACACTGCACCCGTCAAATTTCTCCGCGTCCAGTAGAGGCTTTGGCTTGTCTGTAGCCTCGTCTACCCGTGTCTCGTTGGTTCCCCACTGCAGTCAACCGATCAACCTCGCCATTCAAAGCAAACAACTAACTTGCGGTGTAGATTATTCGCTTCGTCAAACCTCTCGCCGTGTCAAGCCTCTCGCCGCATCCCACAACACCTCGCGGGCAATCATCACATTGAACACGTGCTTACCTTCTCAGCAACAGGCTCGGCTCTCTGGACAACTGACTCGAGAATCTTTGCGCCAACCCTCTCAACCCTGGACACCAACAAAGCCTCACTCGAGAACTCGTCAATACCGTAAAGCTGGAGCTCCCATCGATCTCGTCGGTCCACGCTCGCGGCCCTGCTGACACTTGGTACCCATCCCATTACGCAACCAAATCTGCCGTCTCGGGCGAACGTCTTCCAGCTCTGCCTCAAATTCAGTCACACCCAAGCTCGTCGTCAAACTACTCATCGCCTCGCGGTGATTCCATTAGCTCTGGTTCTGTGAGCGGTGGAAGTGCTAGTTCCAATACGTCGTACGCTGCGTCGGTCAACGGCCAGACTACCGGCTTCAAGACCCCCTCCCCCAAGCATACTCCCCAGTCTCTGAGACGAGATTCGCAATCTCTGAACACGCAGTCCGTCCAGAGCTCTCCGTTTGGCACCACCCAGGAGGGATATAGCTTTGCTCCCAGCGGCTACAACAGCATGAACCAGATGCAATCGTATGCTGACGTGCATCAATCCCACATGGCCACTGCTGCTCACGCTCCAGCTTCGGCCCCTCCATCGGGGCTGTCGCACTACTCATACCCCCCACAGCCATCAATGATGCAATCTCAACATCAATACAACCAAGGCCCGCCTGGATACCCGCCATATGGGTACCCTGGTGGCGTCCCTTCGCAGATTCCAGCTTCTTCATCTATGAACCAAGCTATGGTACCTTCAACACTCCAACTACCAGGTTAGTTTTCCCCCTCCCTCCCTCCCTCCCTCTCTTCATGGCATAGATACGAGGCTAACATGTTCAGCCATGTCATCTGGTGCACCAGCTTCATCACTACCAGGCTCTCAGAGCTACCAGACACAGACCTTTGACCACACTGGTCAGGTTGCTCCTCCAGGAATGAAGCCTCGTGTGACTGCCACTCTCTGGGAAGACGAAGGCAGTCTTTGCTTCCAAGTGGAGGCCAAAGGCGTTTGTGTTGCGCGCCGCGAGGGTGAGTTGAAATTATTTTTTTTCTTGTAGGAAATTGACCCAACTGACACGTTGTAGACAATCACATGATCAATGGAACTAAGCTTCTCAACGTCGCCGGCATGACCCGAGGTCGACGAGATGGCATCCTTAAGAGCGAGAAGACACGACACGTTGTCAAGATTGGCCCCATGCACCTCAAGGGTGTCTGGTTAGTCTTCACTTTGTTTGATGATCTTACATAAGCTTATAATGTCTTAGGATTCCCTTTGAGCGAGCCCTCGAGTTTGCCAACAAGGAGAAGATTACTGAGCAGCTGTACCCTCTGTTCGTTCATGACATCGGTGCACTGCTCTATCATCCGTCTAATCAGACGAGGTCAAGTGTAGGGAGCGCTGCCATGGCTGCTGTAGACCGCAACCGAAGACCTGACCCTATGCAGACTCATCAGCGATACCTCTCCGGACCAGCTGCATCGCAGCCTCCGTCGCTTCACCACCATCATTCGATGAGCAACCCCATTGGCGCTGCTATTTCTCAGCCCCCGCACGCCATTCAGCCCCACCCATCATCTGGTCGCCCAGGAATTGACCGGGCCCATACTTTCCCTACTCCTCCCACCAGCGCTTCGAGCATCATGGGCATGGGCAACCAGGGTAGCTCTTATGAATGGAACGGCAACAACGTTCAAAACCCCCAAGGTGGACAGCCACTATCCATCGACACGGGACTCAGCAACGCTCGCTCTGTACCTACAACACCTGCGAGTACGCCTCCAGGCGCTGTCCAACAAGGCATGCCCTATGCATCTGGTCAAAGCTTTGATGGTTCCCGGCCCATGTACTCTGGTCCTCCTTCTCAGCCTGGCCAGTACACCCAGGGACAGCCAATGATGGGTTACCGCCAGGATGGCTCGTACCCAAAGACAGAGATGGCACCCCCATCTCGCATCAATGACGTACCCGACGAGGGTGAGGTCAAGCAACCCGACGGCATGATGCCCCAGAGCCACGAGCAGGTTGCCCCGCCGCCGCAAGGTACTGAAGGCGAGCATGATCACGGCAACGAGTATACACACTCGAACGCTTCCTACAATGGCAACCGGGGCCCGTATGGATACCAACCCAACGGCCCACCTGGAGCCATGCATCCCGATCACCCCCACCTCTCTCCCGAGATGACTGGCTCTCCTCACCAAAACGGCTCTGGACGTGCCACACCTCGTTCAGCTGCCACTGGCCAGCCGCAGTGGAGCTCGGGTTACCCCACTCCACAACGTCAAGCACCACCTTCCAGCAACCTTTACAATGTAATGAGCGATCCGCGTGGTGCTTCAAATGGCAATGCCACCCATGATGCCTATCAAGGCCCTGGCGCTGTACCTCAGTACGCCAATCAAGGTTATCCTCCCACTAACGGTGTAAACTCCGGCAAACGTGGTCGAGATGACGAGGAAGAAGATCCCTACCGCCCCGACAGTGTTCAGGGAGACGACATGAGTGGTCTCAAGCGTCGTAAGACTCTAGAAGGTGGCGCCGTTGGCGGACCCTATGCCGACCCTACTCCTGGGCTACAGCGCGCGCATACGATGACAGCCCAGCGCGGCAGGCGGTAATGAAAGACTTTGGGCATTGTACGGGTGGCCAGTTGCCGTTTAATGACTTAGAAGGCGGATTGGCCTCGATATACAGCGTTTTTCTGGCATCAAGCGAGCGGTCTCTTTCAGCAGCATCACAACATCCCACCACGACAATCTCGCCAGACGTCTCTTCAACCAGCACGGAACGGGTTGAGATTGCGTACAAAACTCCAACCTCGCTCTTTCGAATTTCCTTGTGTCTACATTTCCTTGGAGATCTCTTTTTTTTCTGTTTCTTTCTTATTTTCGACATTTTCTGCACCTCTCGGCATTCACGACTTTAACGACCATTTGCTTCGTGGAACCCAAAGTTCCAAAACACACACTATGTCCTGGGGCTCGAGCGAACCTCTTGATATACGACTTTTGCATGGGGCGTGAGCACGTGCAAGTCTTGTACATTCTACAGTCGCCTGGATTTTGTTTCTTTTGCAAGCTGGGAGTTCATGGGGATGTTGAGGAGGACCACGGCATTGCCACGTCAGTCGAGTCCCCACTTGGACCTGGGCCCATTTCCGCGAGGGTTAATATTGAAAAGACATACGTGGTGGTGGGAACGGACGGACGACGTGGGCAAAGAACCCTCATGGCCTTCTTTCAGCTTCAAAGACCAACGGCACGCCGTGTTGGACAAAAAATGCGGGCGCAGACGAATTTGATGGATGTTTATGCAATGATGATATTTGCTTTGGCGGGCATCACGTTCTGAAGGGAAATTTCCAAGCCTTGTTTATTTGTGGCTAGGTGGTCTGGTGGAGCTGCCATGAGCATATGGGGGTAGCCGTGGACCATGTTGATTGTTTTTTTCTTTCTGGCGGAGGATAGGATGCACAGCTTTGGTGTTTATTTTGTTCAATGAGCCGGCGACCGGGACTTTTTATGACGTTAATGAGGGAATTAAAAGCTCGTTCTACATTAATGCGTTGTGTTGATGGCAAGTGTGTGTGTGTATGTGTCAGTGAAGTCTTTTGTGTATGTGCTGTGTCGTCTGTGCGCTCTTGGGCTGCACTGGTCGATGGGCAACGAGGTACATAGATTTGGGCTTGCCTGTGCAACACTGGCTTGTCTTGGGGCAGGGCGTGCAAGCTTCGCCGGCTGCAGTGTTGAGACGGCCCACGGTGCGACCCGAAGCATTGCTCTAGCGGGTGGTGATGGTGAGGTGGCAATGGACACCGCCTCATGGGCGTGGGACTGGCGGCCCATGGAGCGGCCCAGCATGGAAGCCCAAAGGCTGGCCGGTGAGGCGACGGCAGGGCAGCCGACTCGCATCCTATCGCTCTGGATGTGAGGCGTAAGCGTAGACATACGTAGCAGACACGACGAAGTAGCAATCTCAGCATGGACATGGCCAGCACCAGTAAGTCACACAAAGTCACAGTACCAGCGACGGCAGCCTAATGCAGGGCTGCACATGTGACGTGCATACGTAAGCCGGCAGCGCAATATCAGGCTGCGAGGCATTGCCCCTCGAACGATGAGCCTTGGCAAGCCGCTCCACGTCGTCATCGGGTAAGCAAAACAAGAGGTACGAACTGGTCAAACGCGCAACGAGGCGGAGCCAGGCACTCAATTTGCCGCCTAGTATATCCCTTTGCTCCGCACCCGACTCTCCCGCCGACCTCTTCCTCTGCACTTTGCAAACATGAATATCATCAAGCTGCAAAAGTACGTCGCACACCCCCTCGCTTCCACGCCCGTCCGCCGTCTTCCACCAGTGCTAACATGCCATTGCAACCAGGAAGTATCCCCAGTTCGACCAGGGCGAGATCTTCGGCCTGCAAGACGCTTTCCGCAAGCTCGATGTCGACGACAATGGCTACCTCGACGAGTCCACAGTCATCAAGGCCGCCCAGCAGTCGGAGCACCAGCCTTACGATGTCGTACGACAAGCCCTGAAAGAGGTCGAACTCGACTCCTCAAGGAGAGTAGAGCTTGACGATTACGTAGATGTATGAAACTGCACACCACACTGCAAAGCCATGTTAACCCTAACCCTCCCAGCTCATCTCCAAATTGCGAGTATCATCTCCAGCCCAACAGCGCATGTCTACCGGCCCAACCCGCCCACGAGCCGGCACTGCTACAAGCGTCAACTCACCCTCCAACCCAGGGCACGCCTCCAAAGGTAGCTTAGGTGGTGGCAGGATCCAGGTTCAGGGCTCCTCTGCCAATGTCACCCACACTATCAACGAGGATGAGCGAACCGAGTTTACGCGCCATATCAACGCCGTCCTTGCCGGCGACCCAGATATTGGCGACCGCTTGCCCTTCCCAACCGACACTTTTGAGATGTTCGATGCTTGTAAAGACGGTCTAGTCCTGTCCAAGCTCATCAACGACAGCGTACCAGACACCATTGATGAGCGTGTGCTGAATAAGCCGGGCAAGAAGATCAAGGCGCTGAACAACTTCCACTTCAGTGAGAACAACAACATTGTCATTGAGTCAGCCAAGGGTATCGGCTGCTCGGTTGTCAACATTGGTAGTGGAGACATCATCGAAGTGCGAGAGCACTTGATTTTGGGTCTCATCTGGCAGATCATCAGGAGAGGTCTGTTGGGAAAGATCGATATCAAGCTCCACCCAGAGCTGTACAGGCTTTTGGAGGACGATGAGACCCTAGAGCAGTTCCTGCGCCTGCCTCCGGAGCAAATTCTGCTGAGGTGGTTCAACTATCACCTGAAGAACGCCAAGTGGCACAGGACGTAAGTCGGACTAGACTTTGTTTGAATGACGATAATAGCTGACATTTGCAGTGTTACCAACTTCTCGACTGACGTCAAGGATGGCGAGAACTACACCGTCCTCCTCAACCAGCTAGCGCCCGAGATTTGCTCGCGCTCTCCACTTCAGCAGACTGACCTTCTCCAACGTGCTGAGATGGTCCTGCAGAACGCCGATGCCCTCGAATGCCGCAAGTTCCTTACCCCCAAATCGCTTGTAGCCGGAAACCCCAAGCTCAACTTGGCCTTCGTCGCCAATCTGTTCAACACACACCCTTGCCTCGACCCCATCACAGAGGAGGAAAAGGCCGAGATTGACGACTTCGATGCGACAGGAGAGCGCGAAGCTCGTGTCTTCACTCTCTGGCTCAACTCCCTCGACGTAAAGCCGGTTGTGCAATCTTTCTACGAAGACCTCAAGGATGGTACCGTCATTCTTCAAGCATACGACAAGGTCATTCCAAACAGCGTGAACTGGCGACACGTCAACAAGCCGCGCGAAGGCCAAGAGCTGATGCGCTTCAAGGCTCTCGAGAACACAAACTACGCTGTCGAGCTTGGCAAGCAGAACCAGTTCTCGCTACCTGGTATCCAGGGTGCTGATATCACCGACGGCCAGCGCACACTTACCCTGGGTCTCGTATGGCAGCTGATGCGCAAGGACATTGTTTCCACTCTCAATGATCTTGCCCAGCAGCTCGGCAAGCGTGAAATTGCTGATGCCGACATGATCAAGTGGGCTAACGACATGGCCAGGAAGGGCGGCAAGAACAGTCAGATCCGCTCTTTCAAGGACTCCTCTCTCAGCAACGCCATCTTCCTTCTCGACGTTCTGGCCGGCATGAAGCCTGCATACGTCGACTACGACCTCGTTGCTCCCGGTCGCAACGATGACGAGTGCTACCAGAACGCTAAACTGGCCATTAGTATTGCACGAAAGATGGGCGCTACCATTTGGCTTGTACCAGACGACATTGTCGCCGTACAGAGCAGACTTATCACCAGTTTCATTGGTAGTCTGATGGCCACGGCTGAAAAGGGCCAGTAAGCGGGTTGTGTTTTTCCAGTGATCTCGTATATTTTTCTTTTGTACCCCTACGGAATCCGTAGACGATGTTATGCCTATTTTCTGGGGAAGGAACGTGTAAGCGTTGCGAAAAAAACAAGCGTCCATTCCTTGAGGAGCTATTTTTGGCTGTTTTCAATGGAGGAAAATAATTAACAAAGTGTTTATTTTTGATACACTGGTGAATATGCCGTGTGTGAAGTGTTGTTTGAGTTGGTGAAGTTGAAGAATGTGATGTACTGGGATGTGATTTGATGCTATTTTTCCTGTATCGTTGACTGGATTTAACCAGATAGGTCGGGGAGTGTGGACGTATATGATATTGTTTTGTCATGTCTTGTATGGAAAACGAGGCCAGTTGAGACGAGACGAAGCAGATAACGAAGCGAGTATCAAGAGCGAAATCGAACACAAGTAGTCTCCGTTGATTGTGCTTCCCAAACCAATATCTCTCCTATTTACTAAACGTGCCACCTCACCATACATCTTTCAACCCATCTATTCTTCCCTTGAAACCACGAAAGTCACCTCTAATGCATTGCTCTCCCAAACACACTACATCCTCCCCAGCATAACCAGCAGAAAACAGCACTTCTTCTCCCTCCTACCCTCAACTTATCTACCGCTCTCCCCACTCCACCTCTGAGAATCCCATATATAACATCTTTACCTCTCACAGCCCTCACCACACCTACTTATCTTTCAAACCTAACACCACCTACAACAAACATACAAAGAAACGAAGGCATCTCCCAATCTCGAACATACCAAGCATAAGTAAGTTCTCGCACTCACTTTTTTAAAGACTACTAGCTCAGCTATCCTGCTTTCACAACAAATTTTTCTGGTAGTTATATCGAGAACTTTTTTTTAAGGTTCTAAAGTTAGACAGACGTCTCTCTCTCTCTCTCTCTCTCTCTCTCCCTTTCCCCCATGCCATTCGATATACTTTCAAAAGAAAGAGGGAAAAAAAAGATTTTTCTGAGATATCCCATGTCTTAACCTACTATATTCTCTCTCTCTCTCTCTTTTTTTCAAACCCTCCCCTTCCTTTTTTAGAAGACATGTAAGAATTACATACATAGAAAACAGTACAAAGGACCCATGCATTACGAACCCACAACCGTTGTCATACAATAGATTCCCCCCCCCTCCCCCCACACTCTCAAGAGAACAAGACAACGAATAAACTCATTTTGTACTCAATCACTTAAACTCCATCTCTTCCATAACACACGAGTTTTTTTCAAGTTTTTTTGTCACTCATAAATCAGACTTATTTTGGGCAACAACAACAACAAAAAAGGAGAGATGTGAGGTTTAACTACTACTACTACTACTACTACTACTACTACTACTACTTGTGAAACTCTCTCTCTCTCTCTCTCTCTCTCTTACTTGTTACATGCTGTTTTTATTCTTTTCCTTGTTTAAGAAAGAAAAAACAAAAAAAGTTCGTCAAAGTGATGAAGGATTGTTTGTATTTGTAGCCAAGACCAAAGCAAAAGGCAAACCTTCCCACATTGCCTATCGTACATGAAGCAAACCCCCACCCCATGTTCATAAACAAGGTTTTTTTTGGTCCTTCGTACATAGGCGAGGAGGGGTAGGAGTTTGGCCCTATTATGCACGACAGCGGGTACCCGTTTGCGTGTCCACGTTGTCGCAAAACTGGTGGAGACCTACCCAAAAAAACGTGGGGTACTAAGCGACACGGGCGCGTGCAGGAAGCTATGGCCATGGAAGCCAGGGGCGTGAACAACAACAAAACACGAGCGCGTACAAGGGAAGAGAACATGTCAAAAAGTCACAAGGCAAACAATGGCAAAGGTTGTAAAGGAGACGCAATTCATTAACTATCCACACACACGTAGCACCGATAAATTCATCACCTAACCAAGGTAGGTATGCACTTACACCCCTAACCAACTGAAGCGCCGGGGCAGCGACAGATGACCAAAGAGCAAGCCCAATGCTACCCAGCTAAGCAAGCATGCAAAAGTTATGAACACATTTATAAGACATAGTGGTCATGAGGATACAAACGCCCAAGAAGGATTGATTAGAGAACGTTTGGATAAGACCTGAGTAAGTGTTAGACGACATGAAGGTAAGAGGCATTGATGGAAAGACATACCGTTGAGTGAAACCATCTACAGCCTGGAGCCGTGGACAACCTTGTAGTCAACAGCCATCTCCATACCATCGTCGTTGATGACGAGGATGCGGACGCTGCCACGGCCGTTGTCAAAGGCCTCTGTCAAGCGGGAGAGGAGACCAGACTGGTCAAGGACGGGAAGACCCTGCTTGACATCACCACCCTCGGTCATGGCGACGACGCGACCGTCCTCGCGGATGTCGAGAACACGGTACTGCTTGAAGACAGGACCAAGCATGTTCTGGACAACGACAGAGGGGGCAGGGTTGGAGATGAAGCTAGACTCCTCATGGAGCTGCTTGGTGAAGAGGTCAACACCGAGGTAGCGGTGCTGGCCAGTCTGGGAGGAGGTGGTGATGCGGATGACCTGGCAAGGGCGGCCCTGAAGGATCAGGAGATCGCCAATGCGGATGTGGTGGCAGGGGATGGTGATGGTGCTTGCGGTAGACATCTTGCGGACTGAGCGAGCTGGGACTGGCGCGGTTGCGATAGACTTGGGGGCGGGAGCAGGTGCGACAGAGACGGACCTGGGGGCTGGGGGAGGGATTGAAGAGTGGACGCGAACGACACGCTCTACAGGGGTTCCGGAGTGGACGGGGTGGGCAGGGGCAACAGTAGGAGCAGTGGTGGTGAACTTCTCCTTAACGATAACCTCCTCGCGTTGGTCGTCGTACTTGGCTCCGGCGAAAGAGTGCTCGTGAGAGTGGTGGTGGCGGTGAGGGTGGATGGGGTGCTGAACGCGGTCGGCTACCTTGTGTGCGGCGTTGGAGATTCCTTGACGAAACGAATGGTACTTGCCCTCGTTGTCGTAATATCCCATATCACGCTTGAACTTCTTGGGGGGTGCAGCAGCGGAACGAGCAGATTCTTCTACTCGGACCTCGGTTTGATGGGAATCAACACTGTCTACCTTCCTGTTGTTGGGATAGGTACCGCGTTGGGTGGTGTAGGTCTCCTTGGAGTAGCTAGCACCGGCGACGATGGGTCGGGTACGTTCACGGAACTGACGTTCAGTAACGTCGAGTTGGGATTGAGTGACGGTGGTGGCAGGGCCGTGAACAGTGTTGAAGTGTCTGTCGTAGGTTGTGTCCTGGACCTCGACTTTTGAGTGTGAAGAGGAAGGAGGAGGTTGGGATTGGTAGCTGAAGGAAGAAAGGAAGGTCAGCTTGGGGTTGGGCAAGGAAGAGCTTAGAGGAGGTGAGGGAAAAGTGGGGACTGCATGTCGCTAGGACAACAACAAACTAATGAGGCTAGCGTGGCGAGGGGGCTGGGTGCCGCTAGCGTCAGGGGGCTGGTCTGTTGTGATGATCCGTGCGAAGATGCGCTGGCAAAACAATGGAGCTTACTTACCGGTCGTGGGATCGTTCAAACTCTACACGGTCCGTACGCTGGGCGTGCTGAGCTTGCTCAGGGTGAGGCTGGGCGTGAGATTGAGCGGCGTGAGAGTGAACGTGCGACTGAACGTGCGACTGCGCGTGTGATTGAGCGTGCGACGGAGCGTGCGACTGGGCGTACGACTGAGCGCGTTGCTGCTGGGGCTGGGCTTGAGCTGGGGCAGGGGCTTGAGGCTGAGCGTAGCGGGTGTGCTCGTGGATATGAACCTCTTCACGGTGCTGAACAGGCTGCTGCTGAGCGTGGACGTGCTGGTGAGTCGACTCTTGATAGTGCTGCGACTGAGCGTGCTGCGAATGAGCGTGCTGCGAATGAGCGTGCTGGGACTGAGCAGGCTGGGAACGGCGGATTCGCTCTTGTTCGTAGATGCGAACCTCTTCCTTGACCTGAGTGTCGTGGCGACGCTTAGAGCGAGAGGAAGAAGACGACGAGGATGATGACGATGAAGAAGAAGAAGATGAAGACGAGGTGGTCGATTTGGGAGGAGGAGGATGTGGCCGATGGACGGTAGCGGAGAAGGATTCGTGGATTTCTTCGTGACCTTCCCGTCCGTGTGAAGCCTGGTATTCAAGATGTGCTTCTTGTTCTACCTGAACACTGGTAGAGTCCTTAACTTCCGCGTTCCGATACGCAGACGGGAAGACACTGAAGGGGATCGGAACCTGCCTCGAATTAGCACAATTCCTTATTTATTCAAGTCTAGGGCGCGGGGAAAACGGCGTACTCGTGCTTCAAAATCCAGTTTGACGGAGTCTGGTCGTTCTTGCTTGAAAACCCTTCGAACCGTTCGAAAACAATTCGAAAGGAATCAAGAAAGAACTTCTTGGCTCCTTTTTAAGGTCTCACGTGGAGAGAAATTGGTGATGGGCGATTTTACTCGGGGGGCGCCAGCTTTGTGGTGTTGACGTGCAGCAGCTTGAAGATGCGCAATTGGATGCAGTAAGCGGGGTGTCGTAGTGGTGGAGGAGAGATGGAGTCAGGAAAACCGACGAGGGGATCAAGTAGATTGGCGGTCAGTTAGGCCTCTGCTGGGTGTGCCGTCTCGTCTCCGCAGGGTTGTGGAGGCTGGGAAGCTCTTGCAGAGCTGTCCAAGAGCGGAAAGGTCTTGTTTACGCCGGGCACTAGCGCGTAGCAGTATCCCCTTTCTTGCCTGTGCCGTGGGCGGACAGACGCCTGGCATCCATCAATTGACGGCCCTTTTGGCACCGAGGCAATTGCTGACGCGCCATTATCCCATCTACGGCTGTTGGCCCGGCGATGCATGGCCCAAGGTATCCCAAGGTGTCGCAATCGCTACTCTCCATCGACGCGCTGCTCCACAGGGCTGCCGGGAGCTTCCCCGACCTGGCTGAAGCGCCATTGACCATTGCCGCCAACAGACCACCACACGAGGGCCGGGCGGTCTTGTATTGCGTGTGCATTTGCAATTGGAGCCCGCCCAGCCTCTGCCATGCGTCATGTCGTCGATAATGCGCACATACGCGCCATTTTCAGCTGAGCCTGTCCATGTTGCACCGCAGCCAGCTCTGCATAGCTCCAGCCTCTCCCCAGCCTCCCACTTTTTGGCGCGTCATCATTGGCTGCCGGCGCGCCCAAGCTGCAGCGCCCAAGCTCCGTGGCTTGCTGTTGATCACGGATCCTCCGGACTATCACGTGAAAAGCTCTGCTCAGCTCCCTCGCTTGTCCCGTGTCCGTGTGCGTGTGTGTGTGTGTCTGTTGGTGCTGGGTGTCAACAAACAGCTCCCAGTCCAACGAACCGTGGTTCTCCATGGCCGCATCATCCATCGTTCCCCCATGGTGTGCGCCCAGCCCTGACATGCAGCACGCGCGGCACCTCCAGTTTCATCACAGTGGACCGTTCTGCCCGCCTGCCCAATTGTCCTCTCTGCCACTGTCGCTCATGTCTGCCATGCTCTTCCCGTTATTGCCCGCATCCCACCATGCTGTCGTGAACTGACATGTCGACAGCCCACCAGGCAGGGTTCCCCATGGCCGTGCTGCGACGACATGTTAGAAGTCCGCCTCTTTGCTCCAAAAATCTCCATTTCTCCGACTGCTCGTCACAGAAAAACCGGTTTCTCTGCCTGCGTTGTCACCTTTCTTTTTAGTGAGGCGACAGGCCATCCTGGGACGGTAATCTTGAGGAGCCGCCGTGTCCCCCAACGCCGTCCAAAGAGCAGCGCCCCCTGGCCGGACTGCTCGGCTTACCGAAGGCCCGTGTATCAGGTCTCGACATCGATCTCGTATAGATGAATCGGCGCTTCTGAGTCGTACTGTGTTTGTTTGTTTGTTTGTTTAGCCGTGTGTTTGTTGATGTGTTTGCAGATGGTGGGTGATGAGTTGCCTTGCCCGCAGTAGTATTGTGTGTCTCGGCTATCCGGTGGGAGCAAGAGCAGACTGCAAGACCTGGAAGCTACCCTGCACCAAGCTCTCTAGTCCCGCCGCACCGCACCGCACCCTCCAACTTCCCCGGAACAACAAAGCAATAGTGCCATATATGGGCTGCTTACCAACTAATCAACATCTAAGCACGCTTATCATCTTGCACTAGTTTACATGACCTGCGAGGCGTCGCCTCATCTTGTAACACCCGGGCGCATTTTGTTGCATTAGTGTAGTTGGAAGAATCCCCATTCGAGCCCGTAGAAAGTTGTTGTATGAATTTAGCTGCAGATGCAATCAACGTTTGTTGACTAAACAACCCACGGAAAAGTCGAAGAACGAGTCAATCTTTTGTTGAGTGCTGTCTTGTAGGTCATCCATGGAACTCGTTCGTCAATAGTGCTCTTGACCATTAGGCGGGGTTACCAAAGAAATGTCGATCAATAAAATCATTGGTGTAAAGAAGAGTAATCCAAACTATGGGAATATCTTGCCTTGTCGATATAGCAGAACAAATCTCGACAAAAAAATTGTGTATTCTATGTGCTCCTACGAAAGATGGGCTAGTTCAAGGGCATTTTCATACGCCTGAGTGGTAGGTACCAGAGCATCAATATCGATATTCTACAAGCTCTTAATTTTTTTTTAGAAACAGTCCACATCTGGCAATGCACTATAAAAGTTGATTAAATTTAATTCAGCAAGGACATTACTAAATACTGGACACTAAGAAGATATATCTACACCATAGGGGAAATATTGATATTTGTTATACACTTATATGTATCCTCACGTGAAGTACAGACAACATAACAAGTTCCTATATACAACAATTACATCGCCTTCTACAAAATAATTATAAACTAAGCTCCTCATTCCTATATCCCGAAAACTAGCCAGCTATCTCTTATGTCCTTGTTCATTGTAGTCTTGATTCATACTACCTCCCTTTTCTCATAGAAAAATCTTAAAAAATAACTAATCTAAATTCATAAAACTTTTACTCCGCGATATACCTATACATTAAGCCCTCACCGAAGAGATATTTCCCTCCCTCATTGCTAATGAGACAAATACTATTTCCCTATCTATCCTACACTATACAGGCTATCTAAAGAACTTAACATTAAATCCATGACACTAGATTTACTAAACTCTTTATAAATCTCACTGTTCTTCTATACCTAAAAACGAGAAAATAGGTATAGAAAAAGAAGAAGTGGTAATAGTAAATACGACGGTTTCAATAGTCACCATTACTGCTTTCTAGGGGAAAAAATGTATGAAAGTAGACATATCAGTTGAACTAGTTCCTATCATTAATCTCTATGAAGAAAAAGAATTTCCACCAGATATTCCAGATTACCTAGATATCCACCTTTCTTTTACTCGAAAATATCTACAATATCTTAGCTAAAACACTTAGTATTCTGAACAAAAGTCAGATATATACTTCTAGACCCAAGCAAACCACTCTATCCATCCACTTCTCCCTACTTCCTACTTAACAAAAGAAGCAGTCAAATATATGCAAAAAAAAGAGAGACGAACCACAAAAAAAACCACCCATCGACCAAACTCAAGTCTTTAGGAGAGCTACCTTTTTCTGAACATGACACCGAATCCCGCCTCGCCCCAGCATTATGAGACCTTACCTACTGGTAAAACTCAGCATCGAAAATTCGTACAAGTCATAAAAAAATGTTATTCTTCAACAAACTTCTACATCACAAATACAAATCTCCCCAAGTAGCACCACCCTCATAGCATTACGCCAATACACAGGCCTACCTATAACCCCTCGGACGAAGTCTATTAAATCCAAATCTTGAGTAAATAAAATCACCGACCTCGTATACACATTAACAAACATGATCCCAGTTTGTGAGATTTTTTTTTAAAAAAAAAAGTCTATCCAGTTTAACCCCCTATCTACGATTCTAGCCTTCAGATATTCCAGCTGTCTCACCCCCGTACGGTGCGGGGTGAAGATGAAGGTTAGTCATACCCTGCTATAGTAGAACTCGTGGCTTGACATTATTTGCAGCCGTTCGGCATATATCCATGAGACTCTGTACTCAACACCAGACAAAGCATTACGCATAGTAAGTTCATCTACATTGGCAATTTACATCCATCACCACTGTCTTTACATATACGAATCAAACCTAGCTTGCAAAAAAAAGTGTTTCAATTAATGACTTCGGTATCACCCTCGCCACAATTTTTTCATACAGAACCCCCCAGAACGCAGAAGGAGCTATAACTTATACATCTTGAACCACAACATGCATATTCCATCCATTCCAACATGACCTAATCGTAAATGCCATCCATCCCATCCGCATTATCTTTTCCCAACCCCCCCTCCACCCCCACTATCTCCCAGGCAAGCCCTTCTAAGCCTTGACCGTACTCCTCTTCATTCCCTTCCTGGCATTCTTCTCGCGCTCCTTCTCCAAAAACTTGCGCTGCTCCTCGGCGCTCAAGCGGCCCAGCTTAGCGTCGCGCTGCTCCTTCTTCAGCTTGTCCAGAGCGATCTTGCGCTCCTCAGCCTTCTCCTCATCCTCGGCCTTGCGGATCTTTGCAATTTGCTCATCGCGCGTCTGCTTGATGCGGCGGAGCGCTTCGGGACGGAAGTGGGCAGATGTAGCCAAGAAATCGGGGAGGCGGAGGAAGTACTGGAACAGGGGCATGGTGTTTGTGTAGTCGGATGAGTACTTGAGTGAGAGGTGAATACGCTTGCGAGGCTTGGTTTCGTCGAGGCTGTGTCGTGTTAGTTTTGTTCATATATGAACCGCTATAAACTTACGTCTTAGGCGCATCAATCGGCTGGTCGGTAACGATAATAGCCTCAAAGTTGTCTCCAGCCTGCTCAATGGCCTTGATGAGCTCGGGGGTGAGCAGCATATCCGTAACCTCGGCGCTCTCGCTCATGACAGTGGTCCATACTGGCAACTTGGCGTGATCGCGGGTTGTAGTCAGAGACAAGTCGTACCGGTCCTCACGCATGCGCTTCATCATATCCTTGTGCACGACGGCAAAGACAAAGCCATCAAAAGTGCTGTTGGAAACCTTCTTGGCATCGCCCTGGCCGTATGACGGAGCAATCTTGGTCTCACGGCCATCGAATACGTATGCCGTGGCCCCAATACGCTCGACAGGAGGAGGAAAGCTCTCAAAGAAGAGAGGAAGCATATGGTCTCCCAGCCACATAAAGGGGTTGTAGCCCTTGGAGAACGAAAGCCTGAAATCGACGAAAGCTACGTTCTGGCGTCCGGTCGCGTAGGTCTGGAACTCATCGGCAGCCTTCTCCTTGAGCAGGCTATCGACATCCGTAACAGACTGCTCAGATTGCGGGCGCGTATAGCCGACCTGGGCAAATTCCTGCGTCAGAACAGGGGCGTGTGCCTTGATCCATGTCTTCGCTTTGCTTCGGTTGCGGTTGGTGCCCCAGAGATGGAAAGCAACAAGGAGGAAGAGGAAGGGCAGGATATACATCTCCAGCTGGAAATCATCTATGCTTGTGCGCTCCCACACGCGGTACCATGCTGTATACGGTCGGTTCGCGCCGATGGATGTGGGAGCCGCCTGCGCTGCGCCGGTGAGAGTCGTAACAGGCGAGATGGCTGCCGGCTTGGGATCAGGAGCACCGGCATAGTCGGCAAAGTCTGGTGTTGTTAGCAGCGTGCGCATATGTTGTTGTGTTGCCGTAATGGCTGGGCGTGCCATTGTGCGGGCAGCGTGGGGGCTACATACCATCATCACCAGCAGCTGGGGCAGGCATAGGCTTCTGCCCCCCGAAGAGACCCTTGACGAAGTCTGCCATTGCGTTGACAGCTCCCAATGAACAGGTGTACGTGGAGTTTTGGCGGGCGCAGGAGGTCTGGGGAAGGATCTCGGCTCGGCTTTAGTCCACTGTTGGCACTGACCTCATTTTACAGGAACTAGCCCGTATATGGAGGGGCACATTTGAGATGTCATTCAAGAGCCTCAAGGTGGCACAATATCGTCGGCGCCGTATGCGCGTACTTTTCATCCGAAGTGGAGTGGATAATATGAGAATATGCATGCTTTTTCCTTGGATTGCAAAATGGAAATTGTCGAAATAGTAGTCATTGACTAGACAAGCCCTCTTCCGATACGGGTCGCATCCGAAAGGCAACATCGCATTGTCTGGGGCCAACTTACCTAGCCAAGCCGAAGAAGCCAGCCATTTTCAACTCAAGTCACTATCATGATCGGGCCTAGCTCAATGCAACGTCACTGCTCTACTATGTTGCATTTGCCTGGACGTATAAGCTTCGAGAGCGGGTGACGATATCTGAGAACATCAAGACTAGGATGAGCCGAAAGGCGGAATGCTCTATTGATTCAAATAAGAGAGATGTTGCTGCTCTTTGCAAGTCAAACACTCGTTGGATGCTTATACGTGGACATGGATGCGTCTCTCCCAGTCCAGCCATGTGTAGATATCATGCTCGAATTGTACACTCTAGTTCTTGCCAGCCCAGGTCTTGTGTCCCTAGAGAAACAATTAGCGGTGTTTCCACCATAGGTAGTGTCTACACGTACGAGAACAAGACGGCTCATCATGTACATGCTAGCACCGAAGGTGGTGTACAGGAGGGCCTTGTAACCGGGGACCATCCACTTGCCACGGCCCTGTACCAAGAAATGTCAGCAAATGTCCTGCCACTATGCCGATGCTAGAGGTCGATGCATCCCAATGGCTCTGCATGTGCTCTTCGTGGTCGCATCATAGCCATGTCATGCCCTCTCTTGTATTCAGCAACGCACCTTCTCCCAGGTCCTCAGTCCGTCGTGCTTTTGGTGTTCGCGCTGCCATTGAGGCACGCGGTTCTCGCGCATAACCCAGCTGCCGGCTGTCAGTGTCGAGCTCTGTGTGTCATATCGGGGCCTCGAAGCGGCCGGCGCCGCGCTCCCAGCGGCCCAGTATGCCGTCCATAGCTCTATCCACGACTTACCCTGCCATTTTGAAGTGTTGAGATGTGTGTTTGCGTGGTTTGCGGGGGCAATTGGTGGTTTCGTGGTATGGGCGGTTTCTCTACGTCGCGAGGTCGAATGATCCATCGGCGGAAGAGAGTCGAATGCCAAGGCCCTTGACCCGTTTGGGCACAGCAACTTTCCGCATCTTCAGACTTGAGCGTGGGACCGCAAGACGATTGCGGCCGCCAATGGACAAGTATCACCCTCGCATCTTGTCTTGTTGATGCCACCGGCCCTCGAAAGGCTCCTCGCAAGCCCGTCGGCCTTGCGACTCCTGCGATCCATTGTCAATGCCTCGGAATTCCCTGCCGCTTGCTCAACAGCCACCAAATGCTGCTCTGTCCCTCACCACCGCAACTATTCCAACAATATCACATATCGGACAGGTCCTCTCGCACACCCAAAATGGAAACGCATGAAAGAGGCAGCCCTGGAAGCAGCGCTACGAGAGTCTGTTCGCGAAGCCCTTCAAAATGACGATGCCAATGACGCAGTCAAACCGACAATCGACATATTCAAGAATGATGCCGTACCTTTGACCACGCGGGAGGACGATCCTACACAGCTCGCCACCGTTCTTGCATATGAAGAAAGGATCAATGGGGCAGAGGGCGTCCGGAATGTCTGGCGAAGCATTCGTTACCACGGCTATTCGCTACCCACTGAGGATACGCCAGACGCCGAATTTCTATGGGGAACATTCATAAAACATCACCAAGTCATAACAAAGGTTGTGGAGCATGCAGGAGAATTACTTCTCGAGACAGGCAAGACGTTCCCCCGTTTATACAGCCTAGCCATGAGCCATTGGCTTCCTAGGAACCCCGGGGCAGCGTTGAAATATCACCATGCGCTAGTGAAAAACCTAAACCTCAAGAAACTCCCCTTGCGCGAATTGGCGCGGTCAGGTCGCCTTGCTTTCAAGAATGATGCATACGAAGTCTTGAGAGAGATATATGAGCATAGCAACGAACGGGACCTCTATGACGAAGTGGTAACAGCTTTGATAGACAAACGTGCCATCGCAATAGCACGCCATTGGCACATGACTTGCACTGAGCGCAATGACATGCCGTCAGAGAGTGTCGCATCGCATCCCGTCGTTCGCCTCTTTACTGTCGAAGCATTAGCCCAAAAAGTACGGGTCGATGTGACAGGGACGAGGAAGGTTCTACACAGTGAAAAAACCAAGTACAGTGAGAAGCTTATGCGTCGCTTGTCAGGTCCTGATACTGCACCCGTGCGATTTGAAGATTCCTTCGTTGCCCGCATGTTCGCAACGCGAACCTTCCCACCTGCTTCCGTCATACATGGGCTCTCTATGGTGGGGGTGAACGAAATTGGACCGCTGGCTGTGCTCACAATGGCTAGACAGACGCAGCCTATAGAAGAACTCCAAAGCAGACTCGAAGAGCTTAGGGCTGCTGGTATCGCTTTGCAAGGCTGTGTCTTTTCATTGGCTTTGGAGAAGTTTGTTTCGGAGCAGAAGTGGGAGCTGGTGCGTAGTATAGTTGAAAGTGATCAGCATCCAGATGTATTTGGCGATGCTGAGGTGCAGCGGACGCTACTCGACTTTTACCTTGAACAGGGTGATCGATTGCAAGCTCAGCGTACCCTAGCTATTCTTACTCTCTTTCACAACGATCCAAGCCGAGAGTCGTGGAACCTCCTTTTGCAGACTTGCATTACACGTACCGGACCGGAGCATGTTATGGCAGTACTTCAAGACATGCGCGCTAAGAATATCATGTTGACACCGGAGTCAATCATGGCGATCAAAGGATTACTGCGTCGACGGAATAGAGGGCACAGGCCTGTTGCTTCTCCCCAAAAGACGTACGATGACCTCCGCTTTGTAACTCGTACCTTCATGATGATCCTTGAGATGGGAATGGGAGCCATCTCTCCGCTCCACTGGCGCGAGATCATTCGCCGATTCGGCATGGAGGGCAGGTTGAGAGAGCTACGCCGCCTTCTCCTCTGGCTTCTCTGCTGGTACGCGCCGAGGAGCCACCTCCAATTCGCGACACTACCCAAGTCACCTTTTCTGAAACCAGCGACCGCAAAGTTGCGTGCTTTCCATCCAGAGCCGAACCGCTACTTCAACTTTCCCGTTGCGGTCACACAACGACAGAACAAATATCATCCGGTCAGACAAATCTTCCAGCCCTCACTCATCCAAGGGCTCATCAAATGGGGTTTCAAAGCCGGATTACTTCCCAACGCCACCCTGGAACAAAACATACTTAACTCCAAATTCGCAAAGAAACACTACCGCCGCCGCTTACTCGAAAACCATCTCATCGGACGCCTAGGATGGAGTACCGGCCTTCAAACCGTAGTCCAGCTGCGCGATCTCGGTGTATACGTGCACTACCACACCGTTCTCAAAGTCCTCCAGGAGCAATTCGTAATCATGTTCGGTCGGAGCCATTCACGCATCAAAGAAAACAGGATAATGGAGCGCGTCAACACCCGTCCTTACGCCCAGTACATCCGCGAAGTCAACAGAATCTGGGGCAGTCCGCTCTTTCGGGAACCGCAGCTCTTCGCCTCGGGAATGGTGCATCATCATATGTGGCATCCGCGTATGCGCAGGAAGATTAATCGTAGGGCTTCTATCAATCTTGTTGATATCCTGGGTCCGGATTGGCGGGAGCGGCATAGCGAGCGGCAGGCGGTGACGCCTCAGAGCGCTGTGAAAGGTGATGTTGCAGAGTCTTTGGATCATTTGAAACACTCTTTTGCGGTGCAGGCTGAAGCTCTGGACCAGGATCCGGAATCTGTTCGTCGTGCTACGGGAAAGGCTATGGACGAGTTAGATGGGATTGAGACGGGTGATGATGGGAACAGTGTACGCGTTACCAAGATTATGAAATGAGGGTCTCCAAACATGTAGTTGTACGCATAAATCAGAATCGACTAGTTTCGAGCGTTTTGATCATTTCATATGGTGTTTTCACATCGTTGTGCCCCAACTCTCCATTCATTCCAATAACATACCTGGTACCCACCCATACCCAAAAACCCATATTCACACGTATTTCTCGCTTTTCCACTTGTACCACCCGTCATAAACCACTCCATTCATTCATTCATTCAATATTGTTTACACAACAAAAACACCCCTACGCATCAGTCCCCTTGTACATATCCCCCAAACTCGTCTCCGTCCTCACCGCATCCTCATGATAATGCGCATTCGCCTTGCTCACACTCGTATCCAGCTCCTCAAAGCGCCTCAAATCCATCGGTTCCGCCAGCAACGGGATGACGTAAGGGTCAAATGTCTTCCAGTAAGGGTTGTTGAGATGGTATTGTTGGGACTGTGCATTCATTCATGTATTAGTACGTATACTGTGTATATCACGTGCAAAAAAAGCTTTCTCTCTCTCTCTCTCTCTTTTCGATGAGGATTGGTGGAAGGGGGGAGGGGGGGAAAGAAGGAGAAAAAGGGAAATAACATACACTCTCCTGCGCATACCTCTCCACGATACAAAACTTGCGCGGCTCCTTTGTATCCTGCATGACGAACCAACTCAGCGTCTCCTTGTCCTGGCTGTAGACCTGGCTGGCCTCGACGAGCTTGGCGCTGAGCTTGCGGATGCATTCTGCGTCGTCTTTTGCGACGAGGTGAACGACGATTGTGTAGACCATTTTTTGCTCTTCTCTTTTTCTTGCTCTTTCCTGTCTGGATGGGGTGCGTGGATGGATTGTAGCAACGCGAGAACGTACACGGATGTGTATGTAGTGCGAGACCGTCAATTAAGCGTCGTGTTATAGTACTTCTTGATAACCGTAAAAAAAGTAGAGCTGAGGAAGAAGAGAAGAAGAAGAAAAGCTATCCTCACCTCCCTCACCGGAGATTTTTTTTCTTCTAAAACAGCTTTGCGGCCTAGTGACGTATCTGCATGCATGGGTTTGGAGGGGAGGGGGGCGTCCGTTGGAACAATGACCCCGCTCGGAGACGGGAAAAAGTGGAGTCTTTACAGAAAGAGAGAGGTTAGGTGATCTGCGCGCGTCGCCTCATACCTCGTGATCCGGAGGATGTCTTTTCTCTTCTCTCGGACCGATCAGAATTGGGGTGGAGGGGAGAGGGGTGTGGGATTACGGGGAGAAAAAGGAGGGTTAGAGGGGTTTAGTGGGGGATTTGGTATGAATGTAGGTATTGAGTTGAGTGTAGGTTTGGGCCCACTGTCTTCACTCTACATATTCACAAGGCACTTCTCGCTGCGCTTGGCAATTGATTGCTGAGTGGACTATGCATAAGTTCTATCATCTGATAAATTGTTAATAATTATTATTTTGTACAGTACAAATACACTACAACAACTAATTTGAAAAGTTTGATTTAGCTACATGTATTAAACAGAAAAGGACCAGGAGAAAACATGTGCCTCCCAACACAGCCCCCTCCCTGCCTCATCTATCCCTCCCATGAAAACTGCTTTGCTTCCCCTCTCATTCTCTCAAACTAATTGATAGTGAGAGTAGAAAATTTCCCAAAAAAGCTCGCGCACTAACAACGCTAAAGTTACACTATCGCCGTCCCAGTCATTTCCCCCACATCCGAAAGAAAAAAGAAGCATAAACATCTCATAAAAATGCCATGCCATGCCGTAAGCGCATCAAAAGCGAAAAAGAATACGTAAAAAAACGCACAATTACGCCTTGCTCAACATCTTGAGTACCTCTTCCTTCTCGCCTGTCGGTAGCGTGCTGAGCAAGCTGATAACACCCTTCAAGCCACCCTCGCGGTCCTTGCGCATGAGTTGTGCAATCTCATCCGCGATACCGTCGGTCTTGAGTTGCTCAATTTTCTCGCTAACCAACGGCCTGTTCTCCTCGTACCATATGGCAGCGGCCATATCGTCTTGCTCCCAGTTGGGGATGCTGGACAGGTGCTTCAGCATCTCGAAGCCACGAGTACGGGTGGCTGGGTCGGCCAAGGGGCTCTCGTGTGTTGGCGAGGCAGCAGCGGCGAACTTCTTGAGGATGTACTCCTCGTCGAGACGGCGGCGGAGGCGCCAGTAGAAGAAGCGGCGGGCGTTTTGCCAGCGAAGTCCCTTTCGGATGACACCCTTGGCTTGCATACGACCAGCGCGGTCGTGAAGGTCGGCGAATTGAATAGCAATCTGGCCGTAGATGGGCAGAAGCAACTTCTCGCGCTCATTCATCTTGGCCTTGATTTCCTTGAGTTCGGCCTCTGGTGTGTCCTTGTCGTTCAGCTTGCGCTTAAGCTCACCATAGACGGGATCGTTGCGGGCCATGGTGTCGAGTTGGCGCTCCTTGCGGTACTTGATACCGACGATACCTTCGGGCTCGAGAACACCACCACGAGAGTCTTCATCGGCGTACATTTCCATGAATTGAGGGTTGATGGTAGGATCGACGACGACCCATGATCCACCACGGAGCTCGCCGAATGGAGGAATGTATACGAAGACGGGCTGCTGGTACTTGACGAGGCCATCGACAATGTACGAACCGTACTTGAGGACTTCGTTGTACATGTCGCGCTGACCACCAGAGAAACCACGCCAGTTAGCAAGGATCATCAGCGGCAGTTGCTCACCGTTGTTGAAGTCCTTGATAGCCTGGGCAGTCTTGAATGCAGAGTTGGGGTACCAGACACCACCAGCCTCAGATGTAACTTGCTCGATCGAGTCTGGGTTGGCGGGATCGGCAGGCGTGACATTCTCAACCGAGCGGGTCTCGACAGCGATGACACCAATGGGGATGCCACCGAGGCGAGCACGACCGACGACAACAGTCTTAGCCCAGCCACCAAGAGTCTCCTCAAACGAACCGCGATCAAAGAGACCAGATTGGAAGCCATCTTCGTCCTCCTTTCCAGCAATGAGATGCCTGACGTCGTAGGCAGACTTGCCAGGGGGGTAGTAGGTGATGTCACGGTCCCAGGCGTCAGCCGAAGGAGAAATCGGGACAGGGTTGCCCTTCTTGTCAGGAACATAAGACAGCCACTTGACGATCTTGGAAACACCCTCGAAATCATCACCGGCAGTCGAGTGTGAAACACCGTTTCGGTACATGATCTGCGTGCCACCAAGCTGGAGGTTGGAGGTGTAGACCTCACGACCGAGCAGCTTGTTGATAGCCTGAGCACCAGTGAGAATAATTGGCTGGCCCTCGATCTGGATGGCACGCTGACCGAGACGGACAAGGTAAGCACCGATACCTATCAAGTGTTAGTAAGTTGTTGCAAAAATCGTAATAGAAATACATACCAACTGAACGGCAAGTGACCAAAGTGATTGTGAAGATGTCCTCGTAAGCCCTTGATGTCTCACCAGCAATGAGACCAGAGCCACGGAGGGACTCAACACCGAGACCATCCTCAGCACCAATGATGGTAGTGATCTTGTAGCGAGTCTCACCACCATCCTCGACCTTCTCGCAGATGACATCCTTGCGCTTGCCATCAACAAAGTGCTCGTACTTCTCGGGGGTCAAGTAGAGGTAGTCGAAACCAGCCTCGGGCTTTTCAGGGACCTTCCACGCCACGGAGAAGTGGGGAATGAGCTCCTCGGCAAGACCAATTCGTGCACCAGAGTTGGCAGACAGGTAGATTCGGGGAATGCCAAGCTTACGTGCGAGCTCAGAGCACTTGTGGAAGAAGTTGTCTTCCGCAGGTCCGAAGGAACCAATCTTGTAGGTGATGTCGTTGGCGATGATGATGAAGCGACGGCCACGGGGGTATTCGGGCGTCTTGGCAGTCACGATCCAACCGACCATACCAATGTTGTTCTGGCCAGGGTCGCGGTTGACCTCAGCAAGGTTCTCAGTGTCATCAAGCACCAATTCGTAGTACTCGAGGCACTCTCCCTTGGCTGGCTGAGTCTCGCGGAGCGAGGGTTGCTTCTTGATGGCCTCGATCCAGCTGTTCTCGGTGGCTTGACGGAAGAGCTCTGGGAAGTCGTACACGTACTGAGTACCCATAAGGTGGGCTTTGTACCTCTTGGGTTGAAGGGCACCCTTGGTGGGGTAAGGAGTAGAGACTGGCTGCAAGTGGAGCGAACCAATCTTGTTGGTCCCGCCAATGCTGTGGAAGAGCCACTTGCCAGCCTTCTCAGACTTGCGCTCAGCGTACATCTCCACCTCGATGACGTATCCAGAGGTGTTGGTGATGATCACACGGAGTGGGTAAGGAATGCCAGTCTGAGGGTCAGTCACAATGATGCGGATCTCAGCACCAGTGACACGGAGGCGCCAGAGTCGTCGACCGAAACGCTCCAAGAAACCGCCAATGGCCTCTTCGACCTCGGTGGGGTTGAGAGGGAAGACGTGAGAGAAGTTGATGAAGATGTGGTTCATGTCAGCTTGCGAGGTGCCAACAATCTCCAGAGCATCCAGAATGTCAGTCATCAACCTATCCGTCTCAGAGATCATGTACTCAGCGGTAGGAATCTCCTCTCGGAGACGGCCAGATCTGACGACTGCCCTCAAGAAGTAGCGCTTGTCACTCTCGGCACCCTTGCCAATAGCCTCATAAATGTGGATATTGCGGTTTTCCGTGAAGACTGGCTTGATGTTGAACTTGGAGAGTCTGCCAAGCTCAAGCTGGAAGGCAAGAGCAGGCTCGACGTGACGGATACTGGCATCTTCCTCGTAGTTGGGTCCACGGAAAGTGTAGTAGCCGGGGTAAGTTCCGTCCTTGTGACCGCAGATGAAGGAGATGCGGCGGATACGGCGCGACAGAAGCTCCGTCTTGAAGTCCTCGACAATAGGCAGGATGCGGTCGAGGATCTCCTTGTCGTCGTTGCCCTCAATATCGCGGACAGCAACGTTGAGGACACCGGTGAGCTCATCACTGTGCTTGGGCTCGTTGACACCAGTGGTAGGAGTGCGCTTCATGGTCAAGCCCTCCCTTAGGCCAGTACCAGTCTTCTTCTCCTTGCCAAGGTTGGGGAAAATGTCCAAAGCCTTGCTGATGAGTTCGTCGGCATCATCAAGAAAGTCAACAGGGACGACAACACCCTTCCTGGTGGGCTCACCCTCGAAGCGGTTTTGCCATGCGGTCATGTCGCTCAGGGACTGGATGCGAGGCGGGCGCTCAAATCCTGGGGTGCTTGGTGTACCAGGCTCTGAAGGCTCTACGGCAAGACCGTACTCCGCCTCACCGACCTTGCGGAGGATGAAGTCCCAAGAAAGGAAGCATTGCTGCTCGCCCTCATTGTGGTAGTTGATGTTCTGGAGCTGGTACGCACGGTAAGCACGGCGAGTGTATACCTCCAGGGCAGCAAGAGCAACCCAGGGATCAGAATGGACGAAGAACTGGGTCAACACGTCAAAGACAGTGTACCTAGAATCGACAACCTCCTTGATGACCTCAAAGTTGGGCTCACGGTGGTCCCATCCGCTCTCGCCGTAGCGAGACTCAACGACGGAAGAGCGCAGGATGTGCTCCATCTGTGCTGTACGCTCCTCAAGCGAGGGCATAGCGCACTGAATGAGGACCTCACGAGCCTTGAGGGAGACCTTGGCAGTCTGCCTGGACTCGAGCTCAGTGAGCTTCTTGAGGATGTCCTTGAAGTACTTGGACACATTGCCGACACCGGGCTTGTTAGGTCGGTAGAGGTCAAGGATGGCAATGACGAGGTTGTTCTTAGCGCCAACCCTGGTGTGAGACAGGACAGTCTGGACAACGCTGGTGATGTTGTCACGGTTCTCGTCACGGAGCTTGAGGATAACTTCCTCGTCACGCGATGTGCGAGACGAGAAGAGCGACTCAGTAGCCCAGTACATCTCCAAAAGCTTGATCATAACACTGTACTCATGTGCCTTGAGACCCTCAGAGTAGCGGTCAATGACATCAGCTAGAGGCGCCAAAGAAGCCTTGAGCAGCGCAACGTCGCCCTTTGCTACGTTCTCCTCTACGAACTTCTGGAACGCCTTGTTGAGCGCCTTACTAGGGAACTCAAGGTTACGGCTGTGGGCCTTGTCGACGATCTGAGAGAAGGTAGCATCGAGCTTCTGTGGCATACGAGCGTGAAGGGCAGACGCCTGAGCGCTCCACTCTCCATACGGCAGCTCAGGATCCCTGAGGACATCTACAAGCTCCTTGAGGGTGCTCTGCATGATCACCTGGTTGTCGAAACCCTGGAAGATGTTCTCAAGGATATAGTACAGGTAGTTGAATCGCTGCGGTGGCTTAGCTCCGGGCACTTGAGGTGCACCAAGGTCGGGAAGCTGGCCTGTGAAGTTCTGGGCAGTCTTGACCCTGGATGGGTCATCGAGAGCAAGGACAGCGAGAATGTCACCAGCCTCGAGAGTGGCTCCTGGTTGCTTAATCAGGTTGACCATACCGGCCTCCTGTGCGATCAAAGGCATGTACATCTTCATGACCTCAACCTCAGCAAAAGGTTGACCCTTGTCAACGTGCTCGCCGTTCTCAACGAGGAACCTGACGAGCTTACCGGGCGATGGGGTTCGCAGTTGAGTAGGGTCGTTCTCTTGCTCGAGGAGACAAGTCTTGCCGTCAACCGAGAGACGGGTGGCGCCGACTTCCTCCTTCCAGTAGACGTTGTGCGACTTTCCGCTGAGCAAGATCAAGAGACCGCCATCAGCAAGTGCCCTGATACCGACCGAGCACTTTGTTCCGTTGATGAACAGAGTGAAGCTGTCAATGGTCGATTTGGTAGCGGTAAACTTGTATCGGTTACCCTCGTAGATGAAGTCGATAGGGAAGACCGTCTTGAGCACATCCTTGGACGGCACCTGACCCTTTTGCAGACTGGCAGTGTACTCGCTGATGCATGCTTCGCTCGCAACGTGAGCCTTGGTGACAGCACCGCAAATAACGGCAATCATGGTGTCTGGTCGCTCAGCAGTCAGCTTCTTGGAAATGAGCTCATCGAGCCAGCCAGTTGTGATGGTGTTCTCCTCGAAAGCAGGCGTCTCGAGCAACTTGATGAGGTACTCAACAGTTGTTCGGAAATCACCACGAATGCTCAACTCCTTGAGCGCAACAACCATGTGCTTTCGCGATGCTTGTCGGTTCTCGCCATAAGCGAAAATGTGACCAAACTGCGAGTCGGAGAAGCTGTGAATACCACCAGCGGAGCTGACGGAGAAGTAACCCCAGACGTTGGAGCTACTCCTGAAGTTGAGGTCGTGAATGGTACCACCAGATGGCTTGAAGCCCTCATCGGGATCTTCAGAAGTGATACGGCAGGCCGTGCAGTGACCCTTGGGAGTAGGTCGTCGCTGGCTCTTAGCGCTGCCCTCGGTGGAGAAGTCAAAGTCGATGACAGAGCTGGAGTGGGGATCAGCGCCGTACAGGAGACGAATATCACGAATACGGTGCAATGGAAGACCCATGGCGATCTGGAGCTGGGCGGCTGGGAGGTTCACGCCCGTTACCATTTCGGTGGTAGGGTGCTCGACTTGAAGACGAGGGTTCAGCTCCAAGAAGTAGAACTTGTCGTCAGCGTGCGAGTAGAGGTACTCGACGGTACCGGCAGAGACGTATCCGACGAGCCGTCCGAGCGAGACGGCAGCCTTCTCCATCTCCTGGAAGGTCTTTGAGCCAGCAACTGTTACCGGTGCCTCCTCAATGATCTTCTGGTGTCGTCGCTGTACCGAACAGTCACGTCCGAACAGCGAAATGTTGTTGCCGTACTGGTCAGCCAGCAGCTGGACTTCCAAGTGGCGTGCGCTGCCCGCCAACTTCATAATGAAGATGGGCGATCCGGGAATCTCAGAGGCAGCCGCCTTGTAAAGCTGCTCAAAGTCTTCCTCGCGCTCGACCTTTCGGATACCCTTGCCACCACCACCTTCTGAGGCCTTAACCATGACGGGGAAGCCAATCATCTTGGCCTTCTCAAGACCCTCTTCCCACGACTTGGTGCAACCCTTTTGGTAGACGTCGTCCTCGACTGTGACAATGCCGTTGCTGTCAACCTTGACCTCATCAACACCGGTTCCTGACCATGGAATGCATGGTACGCCGGCGTGTTGTGCGACAATTGTGGAGGAGATCTTGTCACCAAGCGAGCGCATGGCAGATCCTGGAGGACCAATGAAGATGATCTTCTTGGGCGAAGCGGCAAGCGATTCGGGAAGTTTGGGGTTCTCCGAGGCGTGTCCCCTAGAAACACAATGTCAGCCCAATTTGCCCCTCCCCAATTCATGTAGAGAATACGCACCATCCTGCCCACACGGCGTGGACGTTCATTCGCTCGGCCACATCGACAATGAGCTCGACGTTAGCGTAGTTGTTGTTGTTGGTACCGCCGGGTACCTGCATGTACCTGTTAGTCGGTCCTCCATTTGTTTTGCCGCTCCCAGGCTTTGCAAGTGGCAACGTACCTCGACGTATTGATCCGCCATGCGGATGTACTCTGCGTTGGCCTGGAGATCGTCGGGCGTGGCCATGACGGTGAATTGAATTGCCCGCTCATCGCCAAACGTCTCGTATGCCCATTTCCGCACCGAGCGGATCTCTTTGACGGCGGCGATACCGTTGTTCGCAATGAGAACCTGCGAAGAAAGCCCGAGTCAGCGCGCCCGAAACGCCAAACAAACATGTAATTGCCGGGAAAAGGATTTCTCTTACATTGGTAATGACTGTGTGTCCATCGTGCGCTGCCACAAAGTCCTTGACTTTGCCGGGAGAGGCTACGCTGAGGTTGTTGCCGCCGATAAAGTGCGGAGCAAGATCGAACTTGGCTGAGTAGGAGCTCGGGGAGCCATTGGCATCCCCATTGACTCCGTTCTGAGCAGCTCCGGCCATATTGTTTGCTGGTAATCCCATGCAACTAGGGAATTAGTTGAATGTGGAGGGAGTTGGGAGGGGAAAGTTTGGTCGGGAACTCAGGTCGGCGAGTGATCGGGTAATTTTCGACTGAGTAATGGGCAAAGCTGGAGCTCGGCCTTTAGTGTCGTAGATCTACAAATGAGACCCAACGTCGGTTGGTCTGCAAGAAAAAACCGGATGCACACACCCTCTTGTTTGGACAAGTGTGCAGTTGCTGTTGTAGCAATTCTGTCGGTGGGAGGACCCGAGCAGAAGTGTTAGTAGATTACAGCTGGAGTATCGGAGGGGAAGGCCGCTCAAAAGCAATCTTCCGATACTAAATGCGTCCAAATGTGTATGTATGCGGGCGCCGGGAGGAGAGCACCTGCAAACAACGATTGGACAGTGAGGGAGAGAGTGCTGTAGGGCAAGATACAGCACCGTAGTTTGTATATATATATGGGCGTGTATATGTATAGTGAGGTGAGAGAGACTTGTGTGAGAGAGAGAGAGAAGGAGGAGGGAGGAAGCAAAGTTGAGGAAGAGGGGAAACAACAGCAGTCGCAAAGTAGCCGGGCGAGGACTTGTGTAAGTATTAATTTTTTTCCTCTCAAGGAGGGTCGCGGAACACCCCAATGCACTTCCCGAAGAGCTGTTGAGCTTGAGCCGAAGCTGCACATTACCCAGCGATGCCAAACCTGGGATGGGGGCCCTGGACCACGTACCCCATGCCGCCCCTGGCCATGTCTCGATCGCTCCCAAGCCACCGTAACATGGTGGGCGTCGGAACTCGGTCGGAACTCCTTGGTGTAAGCTATCGCGACTCCGCTCGGAAGAAAAAAACTCCATAACTCTCTGACACTGGCAAAAAGGGCCACTAGAAGATTCCATTGTGCAACTCCATGTCCGCAGAGTGGCCCATGGCCCGAGAGAACCAAGCGTTGGAGTACAAGAGGGTGGGCATTGGCCGCCATGGCGGTGCCAGTAATCGGCGTGTTGGGAGAGCCAGTTCCGAATTAGTTTGTTCTTGCGAGCGAGAGGGCCACCCGATCGCGACCTTCCCCCCCCCCATTCACTATCTCTCAGCAAAAAACAACCTCATTTTCTAGGTGCATCGCGATGCTGCCCGTCCCGCTTCCATTGGCCCCCACTTGCAATCTGTCCCTGAGTTGCGGCCAAGTCGTAGTCGTGATGTCTCAATGCCCCCTTTGCCGTCCTCTCCTACCCCTCCCGCTCAACAAAGTCGCCCATGTTGCCCCCCTCCCCACGCATTCCTCCGATCGCCCTCTTTTCTGTTCACCGCCAGCCAACACGCATTCCCCACCGGCGCGCCGCAAACTTTTTGCCCCTAAGCAACTTGCCAATTGCCGTCAGACCAAAATATACATTAGAAAACTAAGACAACAAGACAATTCAATAAACCCGACCCCGTCCGTTGTCATGACCGCAGCTTGCCCTGTCACTACTTTTGGTCGTTTCAATGATGATGCTCGGGTCTCCTCCTCCGGTATGTCTCTTCCATCGGACTCCGTCGTACGCCACCCAATCAGCGCGCCCAACCACCTTCTCGGATCATATCAAGAGAGAGACAGACACTCACCCCCCTCCTCGGAGCATATCACACTACGCTCAAATCAACCCAAATGAATGACGCCTCTTTTTCTTCAAATAAACGGATTACACCGTAGTGTACCAAAAAAGACCAAAAGACGGTGGAAGAGAGAGGAAAAAAAGGGCCCAAAGTCTTACATTACGCCCGAATACTTTCCTTTCCTCCCGTGATGCGGCTGTACATGCGGAATCTTGGCGTGGGTGCCTACCATCGCCGCTAACCCCCCCATCTCTCCTGTCTTTTATGCCCATGTGTGCACAAAAAAATGTACATGATGTGCTTTGCTTATGTCGCCGCGTTGCGGGGACCGGCACAATCAAACCGAAAAAAAAACTGACCGGGAGAGTAAAATAATATTTCTTCTTTGAACAACAAAACACTTTATATGCAGAAACGAAGCTGCAGGTTTTAAAAAAGAGCCACCCACCCCACTGTAAGGCTTAAAAGATATGCGAGCTAGTAAGGGGGGAGGGGGGAAAACGCGATTCCGACGTGCATTTCCGAAGATCCCAGGGTCCTTCCTGCGGCTTGCGTGCGTGCGTGGTTTGGGGCCTGCCACACTGCAAAAGCGGCCACTCCCGCTCGGTTTGACATCAGAATCGTACGATTTTTCTTCCCGCTTTGAACACACCAGCACAGAACGCACTCTTTTTTACCCCAGATTTGCGACCCCAACGGCCTTGTCTGCACAAGCACTTCAGCCGCGCGCGCTTTTTTTTTTTAGACCGCGATCAGGGTAACCGTGGGGGTGGGCGGCGGCGGAGGCGGCAGGCGGAGGCGGACGCACAGGGAATAGTCAAATTTGACTGTATGCTTTCGTGCTGTCTTTTTATCTTTCTCTCTTTCTATGTCTCTCTTTTCTTAACTTCTCCACGTACCCAAGTACCAGGTAACCAGGAAAATCAAGGCACAAGGGGTAGAGGAAACGAACATCCAGGGAGAGAAGGGTATATTTTGAATTTCGAACAAAGGAAAATTTGGTATAAGCAATATGTAAATGCCCCAAAGGGCTTGTGTGGCTATCGACACCGTCTGCAATGCTTCCTCCTTAAATTCGAACGACCAATGCTGCCCAAAAATGCAAAGAACCCACGTCCTTTGACGAGGGGGAGAGAGGAAAGCTCCAGGTCTGATCCGAATCGGTGCAAGCTAAATAAACGGTACCTGCATCCTCCCCCCCTTCCCGTGTGCCAAACTCCAGAAACGCTAGAGGTATAGTGCCGCAAAATCATATACCGACAAAAAAGCCCAAACGCACATGCACACAAGTCCCTGCAGCCCCTGGTCTTTTGCTGCAAACGCCTGACCCGTGCCGCCCTAATAAGACTCTTCCTCAGTCTGCGTCGACATCCTCCGCAGTCGTAATGGGAATCCCGTTTCTCCCCCATCCTGGCCTGCACTCGCTCGTCGTCCTGCGCTCGCCCGCCTGGGAATGCCCGTGGGTGCAGGGATCCCAGACTTCTCCAGTGTGGAGCGTCGACCCATTATTGGCGTCGTCACCCCACTTCCATCACTGTTGGTGCTTGCATCATCCCGTACAGACGAGGAAAGCGACTGCGAGTAACTGTGCCCGTTGGAATGGCCGCTCATCGAACTTCGTGGTCTCGGTACTCGTGATTCAATTCCGCTAATCGATGACGACTGGTAGTGTCCGAGTGCGGTACGGTTGCTGCTCCTGCTCGCTGGTCGTGGTATCGCCGCAGCCGGTGGCGAGAACGAGTTTCGGCTGTCGGGTTGGGGGGTCGGAGGCTCCTTCGAAGAGTTGGAGACACCGAAGGAGAGGCGGCTGACACCAGACTCGTAGGCGCTGGGGACTGACGACGCCACTGACGCTTGCGAGCTGCGCTTGCGACCACTCCTCAACGTAACTGAGCTGGGTACGTGTCCTGAGCCGCTGCTGCCTCGTGGGCTCGCTCGGGGTGGCGTACTCGTTGGCGCAGGAAGCTTGGATCGTGCCGTTTGAACTCGTTCTTCGAGCTTCTGCATCTTACCTATCAGCCCCCGAATCTGATAGAGCGAGCCTGACCTGGGAAAACCCGCTGATGTAGACGCGCCAAGACTTGGTCTGGTCTCTCGCGACCCTGTCACAGTCGGCCGTAGGGAGGGCGTGGCCCGCCCACTGGCAGCTGAGCTTGGTGGTCGTGATGATCCTGACATACTAGGCCCTCGCGAATGTCGTGGCGCCCGTGAGTACATACCGGCACGAGGTGTAGTTCCAGGGTCCTGCGGTACAACAGAATTCTTTCGTCTGGACATGGGCGTCGAAGGGATGAGTTTCGTGGTAATAGGTGCGTCTGAGAGCGGTGGAGATGGTGGGGTCGTGTCTGGGTGGAGGGCATCTGCTATCGAGTGTGGCGGGGTCGAGCCGGCTGTGGGCGAGGAAAGGGTCGTTGCAGACGTTGATGCCTCCGAAATTGGTGAGCGTGGGCGCAAAACGTCACCGGCAAGGTGGCTAGATACCTTGCGCTGGTGGTGATGTTCGATGGTTTCTTCTGCTATACGCAGTTTTTCTTGTACGATTTCCGTCTCGATGCGCAGGTCGGTCAGTTCATCACGTAGTCGCTGTGTTTCTATACGTAGTTGCTCTCGCTCCTGTTCTCCGATCTTGATTTCTTCTTCAAGCATCACACCTCGTTCAATAGCCACGTTATACTTGGATTCGACATCTTCGAGCGATGAGGTTTGGTTGCGTGCCTGGCGCTCGAAATCATCGCTCTGTACCTCAATGTCTCGGAGTCGCATTTGCAGCGCGCGTTGGCCCTCGCGCAAAGCGGTGATTTCCTTTTGCAGCGTGTTTTGCGCATTGTTTGCTTCGGCTTTGCTTTGCTTGTACTTTGTCTATAGTGGTGTCAGCAATTGGGCCCAAATGACGGAAATGCGCTCTGCTATGTCCCCCCGAAACCACATACCTTCCACTCCTCGACCTCAAAAACCAGCTTCTCTGCCTTTTCCTGCAGTTTCCTCTCGCGCTTTTCGCTCTCTTCGATGTCGCGTTCTAGTTCGGCCTCCAGTTCCTTGCTGGAAGTCTGAAACTCCTGCAGCTCATTTTCTAGCGTCTCATATTGCGTCTTGTAGTAGGTTAGTTCCTCTTCCACGCTCTTCCACGCTCTTCTCTGCGCGGCCGGAGAGGAGAAGGGCTTGTCGACGACTCCCATAGTGGCTGCTGGGACGTGGCGGTGGACCGCAACCCAAGCTCAGGGGAATGTGTTAGGCGGGGGGGGCGACGGCGATGCGGCGAGATATAGATGAGTGAGTACTGGTGTGTGCATCCACGGGCGCTCACGGCATAGAGGAGACCTGCAGCTTTGGGTATGCGCGAGTGTTGTTTGTGTCTTTGTTGCCGGAAATGGAGGATGCCGCTTTTGTCGAGCACGGTGTGATGTCGCCGGTCATGCGCCGCAGTCTGTTGAGGCGGGCAGCGTGGCGCTTGACGTTGGCTGTGCGGGCGTTGTAATTTTTGACCTGTGCCTGTGTATGGTTAGTGGTTAGTAGGCCGCTGGACGGCGGCGTGCAGTGTTGTGCGTCTCCAGCGGTGGGTTGTTGATGGTTGCGCTGCGGGCGCGGAGCCCGATGGTTAGCGCACTGGCCTCCCCAGGGCAACCGCGGGCAGGAACGACCAGCCACCCACTGGGTATGACACATGCAGCCTACCGCGGCCACACATCCCCACATCGACAACGCATCAAGCGACAACACAGTGGCCAGACTCCGTCATCACAGCCAGACGGACGGCAACCGTTGAGATGCTCGACAAGACTCCCTTGTATCAAGGGGTGGCTGGGGCTTGCCTCACCAAAAAAAGCAAGATATTCTCGTCAAAATTCAAATCCCGCATGGCGGCAACATGCCCACGGTTTCAGGTTGCGCATGACTTAATTAATCCTTCCACCCGCATTGCTATTACAAGATTGCTAAGTACAAAACCTTCAACTCGACTCAACCCTAGGGGACCAACTCCTTCTCCGCCAAAGTCCGACCGTGGATGCTAAGATAAAAATAAAACACTCCGGGTGTGTATACGGGCTCGTGACCGCCACTCGCTTTGTGACTCACTTGGCCATGTCTTTGTCGGTACCGTCAATGTCCTTGACCCTGCTATCTGTAATGCCATCTGCCGCCTGTTGTGACGCGTCACCCACTCCATCCCTTACAGTTTTTGCGACATCTTCAACGTGTTGCGAACCACTCTCGAGAGCATCGCGAGCCGTTCGAGATGCTGTCTCTGCAACTTCTGCGCCTTTCGAATAGACGCCTGCAACTTGCTCCTTACCCTTCTCTACGATATCCTTGGCCGATTTAGTCACATTTTCAGCAGCCTCAATCCCCTTATCCTTGCTATGGACATACATGTCTTGCACACCCTCCGAGGCAGACTTTGCGATTTCTTCCGGACCAGGGTACTTGCGCAGAGCCTTTTGCAGTGTGAAATATAGGCTAATGATGACTGAATGAATATGGTCCTTCATCAGCATCGTGATGCCGTGCGAGAAGAAGCCTTTGAGCACTTCACCGCCCAAGCCTTCGTACAGAGCTCGTATGCCTTCGGTCTGTGCGATCCGCAAAATGGTACTGAACACAGTTCGCTGTCTGGCCTGTAGAGCCCTTGATTTGACAGGCTCCTCAGACTTCTCTCGATCTGAAGTTTCCCCACTGCCTGATAGAGGCTTCTGTGCAGACACCTGTGCTCGTGCCTTTGCGAGACTGAATGGATACGTCACGGTCGAGGCCAAGGCCTTGCTAATCGCGGCAAGGAGGAAGGTTAGACGTCCACCCGGATCGCTGCGCTTCGCCCTCGGTACTACCAATCGCAGCAGAGCCTTGTGTAGCAGCATTGTGATAGAAGGATTTAGCGTTAGGATCAGGCTGGCTGAGTATCCTGACCAAAAGCCCTGTATGCCCTTCTCACGCCAGATTTCAGATGTAATATCCTTGGTGCTCAGCGGAGGAGGCGGGTCGATCGTAGAGCCCTGGTTCATCATGGCGGCCGTCTGCTTGCGTGTCACGACTTGCTGAAGAGGTGTGCTGATCAGCTTGGAGAATGCGCCTGCGATTACGCCAACGCCAATCTCCTCCAAGGCTGGCAGGTTATGGCTGCTGCCTCGCGCACTGAGTCTCTTTTCGCGCACATATGAGTACGCTAGAAAGAACAGAAAGCTGTCCACGACACCCTTGAATGTTTCATGGGCACAGCCACTGTAGAAAGCCTTCAAGCCACCCTCTCTTTCGTACACCTTGAGAAAGGCATCGACCACACCATCGTAGTGGGGATGCTTCTTGCCATGCTGCAGCTGCCGTTGGACTTGAAGACGTGTTACAACCAAATCCACAGGATATGTTATGAGTTTCGATATCGCGGATCCTAGAGCGCCAGAGGTGGCATGACCGAGAGCTGGCAGTGCAGGGCCGATGGCGTTGTGGGTACTGTTTTCTTGCGACACGTGGTAGAGCGTGAATGCATCCTAGGGCCCGGCATTAGTTCATGCGCGACACTGTGCAGGCTAGACGCGCTTACCAGCTGCGAGTTGTAGATGAAGTTTATCTTGTCTGGGCTATTGTCTGCCATGTTGACTATAGAGAAGCAGGATTTGACAAAATGATGCGAGAGCAGTAATTAAGCACCATAAAACGCGGGGAAATCAGTAGCCCTCTTGCGGAAACGAGTCCGCATGGCGTTGGCCGTGTCACCAGTTAGCGACGTCATTTGAAAGCGTTGACGTTCGGATGAGGCCAGAGCTCCAGTGGATACTTGCCGAGCTAGCTTGGGGAAGGCTCTCGCTTGTGAAAACCTCCTCCCGACAGGATGTGCCACAACAACACCACACCAACACCAACCTCGGCAGTCGACTCACCTCTTGCGCACGAGTCTGCAAATATGCCTTGCTCAATCTATCAAGGCAATTTTGGAATACTTGCTGGGCATATAGTGTGTGCTGTAGAGTACTGGGTCTGTAATACATCGACGCGCGATGCAGCATGATGCCGTCCAGTTCTGCTGGAAGAAAATACAATAAAGGGTTCCAAGAGCAATCCTCAGGAAACGGAGTACTCAAAGGGACTGCGAGAACTCTTCAAGGGTATTGATCGCAGTTCAAAGTATCCTCCAAAAGTAAGCAAGGCTGGTGGTTGAGAAAAGGTGGAAAGACTCGTTCGCGAGGAGGACATCCATTGTTTCGCTGCTGGCTACATTAGGAAATACCATGTCCTTCTTCTGTCACGACATATAGGAGAGACTATCTGAAGAGACATGCTCAAGGCAATGATGAATGATGCAGTGATCGCACCTCCTCCTAGCAAGGAAATTCGGTGTGAGCTAGGTGGAAATGCGAGCAACAAACGCCAAACAATACCGAAGTTTCTCACTCCGTATAGAAATGGGGATCATTAATTCTGATATACATCTAGTCCCTAGCATACACCAATGCTGGTAAGTGTCTAATATACAAGAGGTATCCCGTTTTTGCGCGGCAAGGCTTACTTGCCGAGCACAGCACGGGAGCGGTGGTACTAGGAAGAGCTCAACCTGCATAAAGGGCAAACAGACGGATACGCCTTGCAATCTTCCAACCACATTGTGGCTCTTGGACGACCCTGAAGGCTTCTCATCTGCTTTCCAGCTCATTCATGTCAAACTTCAAGCGTGATATCATAAGAAAAGGAGCTCGGAAAGAACCTCCAGAGCCCTGGAATACCGCATCTCAGCAATACAATCAATGAACATGCCCCTCATTCTCTGAATGCTCATGGCCTGGATCCTTATGATCTGTATTGTTAAGCTCTGGGTAAATGTCGTAGAATCCAGGGAAAGTAGTAAGGATCTTCTCCGGCCCAGCTACTTTTTTGTAATTGGCAGCAGTATCGGACAATCTGTGCTTGTACGCCCACTCCCGGGTTGCGTCAAAGTTGTGGCACTTGTGGCGTCTCTCAAAGTCTGGTAGTGTCCAGCCTTCTCTGTCGATGTATACCATCGGCAGGAATGTTACGTCCGAGAGGCACATCAGCCGTGCTCGGAGAGCGTCAAGGCAGTGGTCTAGAATGCCCGTTAGTGGTCTGGATCGAGCTTGAAGACGACATAACCAGCTAAAGACTTACTTGTGTGGGCCTTGTGAACTGAGAGCTTGGGATGTTGCTCTTGATGGGTGGAGTACCAGTCGCGGTTGTACCAGAGGTTCTCGCGTAGTGTGTCCTAAATGTCGCATTAGCTTTCCGAGTAGCTTACTCCAGGCTGGCTTGGGTGACCTACAAGACAGTGGATATGATGCATGACATCTAGCGAGACCAGAAAGGACTCCTGTTCGGCCACACCCTCTGGAACTGTGACATGACGTTTTATGTCGAGGTCATATTTGTGACCCTCGGAAACTGGAATCAAGAAATGACCCGCTGCGAGGACAAGAATCAGTACTTCAGATCAAATATTATGGAGTACTGGCTGACTTACAATCTTGGCCAAGGGCCATCCACTTGTCACTGACGTTGCCTTCGCTGGGGTGTATGGTATATTCGCTTGTGCTGTAATTGAATGGCGAGAACGTTTCGACATGGAACGACCGGTCTAGGTCTCGAATTGGTGCATAGTCGCCTGAAGAAATGTCAGTTCTACGGACGGTGGAAGTGGATGAAAGTCTGCCAGAAGAACAATACTTACGAATGTAATCCATGTCTTCGCAAGATGGGCTCTTTTCGATGTGCAACAAGCCATGGCTTCGTAAAACTGCCATTGTGACAAGACTTGAGAGAATTGCCACTAATAGGTAACGCCATACATTTCGCGCGATGAGGCATATCCAGCCCCAGGCAGACCTCGGGGCTTTACTTGCACGTATCTTCTCAAGTCGTTCTTGGTCAATAAAAGGGGCGGACTCTTCCAAGTCCGACACAGAAGGGGATTCATAGCCTCTCGCCATCTTTCGTTTCTTTACACTGTTTGAAAGCCGCGACAGTGGTTGCTCGATGACCAGCAGTGAAAGTTGCAAGTTGAGCACAATTCCGAAGACTCCAGCACTCCGGGCATTCTTGACCCAATAGTGTAACGTCTAGCGTTGACATTGCAACTGATACCGAAGTGGACTATCGATCCGCAGTTCTGCCGCGTGATTTTCAGACTTGAGTCGCGTTATGCACGAGCGATTTACTGTATACGTATAACCCGTAGACTTCGGTCCGGTCTCACAGTACCGAGTCAGTGGCAGGCAGGTTGACGTCAACTCTTGCGACAACCCTGTCACATTCCTAGATATGTATGGATGTATACGATGATGGCATATGCACAGGTTATCAACCATCACTATAAGCGGTGAATGTCCTTCCAATAACCAGGATACGTTTGCTTAGCGTCGAGTCTAACTTTATCTATCGTATCTTGTATTTATAATGTAAAAAAAAGAGAGAAAACGCGTCTCTCTCTACTTCTTTCTTCGTCACTTTCTGTCCAATTACCTCTCTTTTTCTTCTTACTCTCCTTTTGTTCTTTCTTTTTTCCACTATGTTTTTTGTATAACTTTCATCTTAAGAAACAAAACAGGAAAAAAAAGAAGGAAGACTAAATTCCAGCTGTAGATAGTATTGAAACTGATAATATGAATTATGTTTATCAAGTAGAGATAGTGCCGCACTACAGCAGACCCCAGTCTTATTGGAGAGGGCGTTTAATGCTTATTGGGGTAGCCAATGACCTTTGCTCTATATGGAGGACCCTCTTTGAACTGCCTAGGCTTCTTCTGTTCCCTACTCCGGAGCATGGGCCACGTCAGTAAGGGACTTCATCAGCAATACGAGGCAGGCTAAGAAATCCCGCCAATGTCGATCGAGGCTTGTTCAGCAGCTGTTTGAACTATGCCGTGAATCCACTACATGTATCGTCGTAGCATCCTTTCTAGATACGACAAATGTCTAAAAATTTCGCGCAATCAGATTCTTGCTGAAGGGAAAAAAAAGAAACGTCAAGGGGATGGAACAGAAAGCGAGATATTACTAGTGTAGTAGTGTCGTCCTCTGGTACGGCGAACTTGAGGGACCTGGAGCCCAGTGCTAGAGGAAACTTCCCATGATTCGTGAGTGGATCATGTGAGGAGAAAAGAGGTACAGAAAAGGCAGGAGATAAAACAGATATCGCAACAATCGCTTAGTTTTGCACTAGTGCATGCAATTTAGGGCCTATTCGGTTTAGCGTTTTTGCGTTTTACTTAACTGATATAGGGCTGTGTTTTAGAATGCTCTCAAAATCTCTGTTATATCGTACAATGCAGTAAAACCGCATGATTTCAAGGGTGTGAAGGCTATCAAGCCTTGCCACGCATTGTTAGCGTAGCGATAAGCAAGAAAGTCCTAACTAGTGCTTACTTCACCCCTATTTTTCGCGCTATTGTGACAGGACAAAACGCGATTTGAAGATTTCCAGATAAATTCCACGTCCGCGTTTTTGGTCACGTGATCTATCAAATATGATAGTTTTGGTGGATTCAGTGATGGTTCTGATGGGTCTACTGGACCAGTCGCATCACGTGATCAGCTTTTCACCAGCTATCCGGATCTCGTCTTATAAGATTGCAATGTCTCTTCATCACGTACTGTGCTACAAGGCCAAAGCTTTTTGTGTGGGCTACTAGCAAGGGGACGATACAGGCTAGGGTAGAGAGTAAGAGCTATACTGTAAAGAGCATGAGCTATCGTAATTATCACCAACATCGTAGTATTTCTCTGCAAAAAGTTCGGTACAGAGTCATCCGAAGAAGAGCCTATCATTATTTTAGCGCTCCCCCACACAAAGCTTTGGCCTTGTAGCACAGTATATCGCGCATCAGTTGTGTATGACGTCTTGTTTGTCCTGGAGTCTAAACCCAGTCAGGGGTCTATGCTGGGGAAAGTATGGAATGGTACAGCCATGTGGTACTTTACCTCCTGATGGAGTATAGATCGCAGTGCTGATCCCAGGCAGTGTCACATCCAATTGCTGGATTGCCAACCGCTTGTCAAAGAGCAGAACCGGCGTGCGCCGGTAGTATATATACCTATACCTGCCTTCAGCCCATCGTCAGTCCATCTGCTTCCACAACAACGCTTTGCAGAACAATCCAAATCCTCCAATTTCCTACCGAAAAAATGAGAACCTCATTTGTCGTCGCAGCTCTCGCAGCTTGCGCTGCTGCGCTTCCAAGTATGTTGAGGTTCACGGGCGATTGATTCATACTCACAGAGACATAGATGCACTTCCCAAGGCGAATGGAAATGAGCCCCCCAGAGATCTCAAGTACCGCAGTGCTGAGGCGGATGCCAGCGCTTCTATCTCGCCCCCAAGAGACATTAAGTACCGCAGTGCTGAGGCGGATGCCAGCGCTTCTATCTCGCCCCCAAGAGACATTAAGTACCGTAGTGCTGAGGCGGAAGCGGACGCCAGCGCTTCCATCTCGCCCCCAAGAGATATCAAGTACCGCAGCGCTTCCATTTCACCCCCAAGAGACATCAAGTACCGTAGTGCTTCTATCTCGCCCCCAAGAGATATTAAGTACTAATTCGGACGCGAACGGTAACGAGTTCTCAAGAGATGGTGGATGTCGTCGCAGCGTTGGGGACGGCGTTAACATCTAAGAGATACCGGGTACTTATGCCTGGATGCGAAACTCTGTGCATAAGTGGGCTGGATGACGTTTGGTATACCGAGTCGTCGTTTGTTACTGTTGATCGTTTTACGATAATGAGACAATGAATATATTAAAGCATCGTTATCTTCTTGTGTGCCGAGAATTTTGGTCATGCTACGAGGGGCAGAGCGGCAATGAGTGCATTTCTGGCCTTTCGCGAGTATAGTATCCTGCAGAAAAGACTGAGCTTCACCCAACTTTGCTATTGATTTTTAACTCGAAGGGTAATGTTAAGAAATGAATTTTCCGAATTATCGGATGTCTTGATAGAGAGGTTCTTCCAAAAGCCTATATAACTACGATTATACTACTATTATTTGTTATAGTAGAGGTTACCTATCTACTAGCGTAGTAACTCTGTGCTCTTTTACCAAGTCATGCGGCAAGGTTTTGGCATGTAGTCTATTAAACCTCTTCATGGGCTGTACAATGTTGGTCGTGTCCACGGAAAGTACATGAAAATCCCTTCTTAACCATATTGAGTGGTATGGGTGGCCAAGATCATGCATGCGCCACCAATTCAGCCATCCAACGTCACGATTGGTTGACACCACGGCCCAGGCAGTAGGCTGTTACTGTGTATCTCTCACTAAGTCCATAACTGGCAAATCCTACCAGCATGACAGGTGCATAGCTGTGGCTTTAATGATCCTGGTTGTACTATCCCATGAGGATGGTTGGTCCTACGGCACAGCGTGACGAGGCGGGCTGAGGCGTGCAGAGGCTGTGCAATCATCAGGCATCCAACACCATGACCAGCCGTTTGACCGGCAAGAGGTGCAGTGATATCACAGATGTATAAAGAGTATGGCTGTTGCAACATGTATCCTGACAAGAACAGTGTACTTGCAGACAAACTAAAACATTTCCAATATCAATCCTAAATACCAACCCAAATCACAACTTGCAAGATAACAACGATGGGCACCCCAACAACACCCACAGAAGCTGCTCCAGCATACGACGATGTAATCAACAACCACCCCGTAAACCGCTACATGCCATCTGGCTCTCTCTCCGGCGTACGTTCTCTCCCTTCTTCCCCAACACCCATCTCTATCAACCACAACCCCAAAAAACAGTTCAAAATCCTAACCAACACACTCATAGTACACCACCATCCCCCAATCTGACGACGCCGAGCAACCCCCCTTTACCGGTGAAACCCTAGACATCGAAAACCACGCCCACGCCCACACTACTACATCCCAGCCTCCCCAGCAACAGCCGGAAACCTTTGCCCAAACAATAACTAAACTGCTTCTCCCACAGTCAGACACGCTGCACAAGCACTGCGCGGCGTGCGACGAGCAGGTTCATACTGCTGCGAGGCAGAAGAGGGAGAGTGAGAGGTATTGCTGTACGATGGTTGCAGTGACGTTTATTACGCTGTTCATGTGCGGGATGGTACTTGGAGTTGTGATTGTGAATGCGAGTGCGAGGAGGGATAAGGAGTTGCATGGGGGGAATTAATCTTCGTTTTTTCTTTCTTTTGTGTTTCTTATTTTGATTCTGGATAGATAGATGGGTCTTGCAATACGGTTGGTTAAGTGTGGGGATTAGACATGGAGGCGTTAAGGAATGGTATGATTGATGTGGAGTCGGGTGCTATACGTCTGCAAGATAACGTCTGCTGTAATAGGGTCACAGTGGTATTGTTCAAATCATGTTTTGTCATTAATAGTTAGCCACATTGAATGCTGAGCACGCTTGAGCTTCTATGCTTCTATTTTACATAGCTTGATTGCATCTGGCGCTTCCGCCTCTTGCAGGCGACATTCTACTCCAAAAGAGAGGCCTGGTTGGTGTACAGCACGTCAACAACGTTACTCAGCTTCTCAAGAGTAGCGAGGGCAGCATCGTATCCCTGATCGCGCTCTGACTCATCGTAGACGATAAGACATCCGGCACCCTGGTCCAGCACTCCAATAATGACCTTATCAAGGATCATTTGGGAGAGCTTTCGTTCCACCTGTATCGTGTCTAGTCCGACCATTTTGGCGACGTGGTCGATTTCGACCCGGCTAAAGGGCTCAATGACCTTGATAAGGTTCTGCTCCAACATGTTGTCATACAGGCGGCGAAGATGGGATGTGATGAATCGATCGCTGCCAAGCTGTTGGCGGTAGTCGGTCAAGGCGGTCTCGTACTCCTCTAGACTGCGGTTCGTGTGTGCTCGGGCTACGGCCTTCATGGCCTCTAACCGCTTACCGGCATACTTGACGGCGTGCTTCGAGGTCATGAGCGATGTCACGTCGTCTCCGAGGTTGAGCATGATCTTGCAGAGCAGCATATACTGCAGTGCTGATGTTGCCTTTTGGTCCTCGTCCTGTGAGTGGTACCCCTCCATTGCTTCGATGAAGTAGGAGAAGGCTGTGTTGAAGTCGCCGTCCTCAGCATGTAGCATGCCACTTTGCATGTCCAGTCCGGCCTGCAGCAGAGGTGGGGTGTAGACTGAGGCGGCCGACGTTCGGGCGGATGTGAGAGCAGCACGGCCCTTGGGAATGTTGCCCAATGCATGGTAGACACGCGATTCTAACAGCTGCACCTCGACCAAGACCAGCTTGTCGTCTAGGCGCTTCAGCTCCTTGAGCAGACTGTTGATGAGCGTCAGGGCATCGTAGTAGGACTGCTTCTGCATGTACAAGGCGACAAGTCGAGTCTCGAGGTTTTGCCGTAGGAAGCCTCTCCGCTCTGAGACGGCCCACTCTATGCATGACTTGGTGACGGCGATCTGGATGTCGGTGGTGTTTGGTATGGTGGTGAAGAGGTCGAGAAGCTGTCGGACTGTGCTGTGTTAGTCATTGGCCCCCGGGCCAGCGTATTAAGATGAATACATACCCAGTTTGGATGTCTTTGCTTTCGCAAACGACGACATGACGGATCGCGCCTGCTTTACCAGTTCCGCCAGAGCATCCACCTTCTTCTGGTCGCGGTAAAGCTCGCCGAGACCGACCAGGGCGGTCTCGTAGTTCTTGATGACAGCCTCATTGGAACCGGGGTTTTGTGAGAGGACGTCTTTGTATATCTGCTCGGCCTTGGAGGGATCCGACTTGGCCAGCTTCTGCGCCTCTGCCACCCGCGATGTAGTTTCGGGGACAGCCATGACTACTCGATCGATGGCGGAGGGTATATGAAAGGTGGTTGGGTAGTCCGTGCAAGCAGTTTGCCGGGAGGGGACGGGGAATTGTGTGGCGGAGATGGAGCTGGCGGTCGGTGATGATCAACTGCTGGTAGCTTACCTGGAGATGCGGCGGCGGAGACAGGATCGGCGATACATAACGCCGACAAGTGACGGGGCGGGAACGGCGTGGAGGAGCCACCTGCGCCACAAAGCGCATGGCAACGAGCGCCTTATCGACAACGGCATGCAAGGCCCTCCCCCAGGTAACAGGCGAGGTGGTTGTGCACGACGACTGCTCGCAATGCACTGCACATGACATGCATGTCGCCTGTTGAGCTGCAATCCACCGCCGACTCGCAACGGCGGTGTGCATCCAATGGGCGTACCATATCCATTGGAGCCGTCTTGTTCGCGCCAGTGCTGCCCCAGCGACGGCTGAGCTGGCAGGTCGCGCCGCCATCGTCATCGCCTATTGGCCAGTGCACGTAAACAAACCCCAACCTAGATCAACACTGTTCTCGCACTGAACCTGCACTCCAGTCTCCCACCACCCGCCCTCCACATCTCACGAACCATTGCGTTGCATATTCTACCCTGCGCTGGATCGCTGAAGCCATTCGCGATTGATACCCTGACCTGTTTTCTCCAAAAAAACAAACCTCTGCGATCAGCCGGCCTTGTACCTGCTGTGCATTCCCATACCACCTCCGGGACTTAAATATCCACCACACCACATACCACAATGCCTTCCTCCGACAGAGAACCCTCCCGCGACAGGGAGCTCGTCCGGCACTCACATTCTTTCTCGTCCGACAGAATGATTCCCATGTTCGTCTTCTCATTTTCTTCCATACCAATGCACACCGCTACATTTCACTGCTAACACTGTGCTCTAGGTGGGACAGTGCTGACCCTGAACGGGCACCTCCGCCATTGCCATTGAACCCGGGTTCACCAAATCTCACCACCCGCCCTAACACATCAGCAGCCATCATGCAGGCGGCCAAAGCGCTAGAAGAGAAGGCGCGAGAGAGCTTACCCGCAAGCTCATACACTACTAACCCTATGCCACTCAAATCGCTCTCTCCAGAGCGTGCTCTAATTAAAGGTAATCAGCACAAGCGTATGCAATCGCTCCAGCCAGGCAGTGTTCGTGACCTGCGCAGCTACTTAGACAACCGGTCGCCAGAGCGGTCCCCAGAGCGCGACCGGCCGTCAAGTAGAGGAGGCAGGCCAATCTCGCGCGACTGGGACAAGGACTACTTTGGCAAAGATGCCGATCCCAGTCCTACCCGACATGTCACGCCTTCGCCAGCGCCACGGTTCGAGATCAAGGACACACCAGCTCTGAGGCCCACCCACCGGCCGTTCCTAGGCGAGAACACGCCTCCTTCTGCTACGATGATGGCCCTCCAGACAATGTCTATCCCCCAACATATGCTGGACCCGCCACCATCGGCCAACTTCAACAGCTCGCCACGCTCGCCACGCTCTCCACCACCAGCTGCGGCAACTACCCCGATATCTACGCCAGTGTCAGCGCCAGCGCCAGCATCAGCGTCAGCGGCAACACCCATCCAGGGATCACTTCCCCCTCACTCATTCGACAACATCGCTAGTCAACTTGTCAGCATCAACAACATTGTTTCCAGCCTCCAGAAGGATATGTCGCAACTCAGTCGAAGGAGCAAGGACAACGCGACTGACCTCATCAGCTTGAAGGAGGCGACAAACCTCCGGGATGAGGATATTCGAAAGTCGCTCAAGGACCTTCTGGCAACCATGTCGCAGAAGCAGCAAGAAGCAGCTACTGCTGCTATGCATGGAGATACCTCTCGGTCTAGCAGCCTCAACCTCCAGGATCCCCACATGACGCCCACGAAGCAGTTCACCTTTCCGAGGATGGCGTCAAGTAGCCCCTGGGCTGACGAGCGCATCGGAAGCCCCAACCCATACTCTGTCGAGGGTGCCGCTAGTGTCGCCATGCTGGAAAAGATCATTCGCGAGATGGTAACCAAAGATGGTCAGGAACGGCTTGTAACAAATCTTCAGAAGCTGGTTGACAAGGCTACTGGAGAGACTGCCCAGAAGGTTGCTGAGCTAGTGGAGTTCGTCAAGCAAGGCTCGTTGGGCGGCGCTGCTCCTGGATCTGCAAGTTTCCAACCTTCGCCAGGATCTGGTGCGCTCACTCGCACAATCTCGGCTGACAGCAAGGTCTACTCTAGCCCCAAGGCTGCTGACTTTGTAAGCGAGGAGATGCTCAAGTTTCTGCGTAAGATCAAGGACAGCGTCGCAGAGTCTGGCTGTGTCACCATGGCGACCAAGTCAATGATTCAAGATCTTCGCGGTGAAGTGCTAGGCATGGGCCGCGAACTTGCACGCAAGCTGGAAGAGGCGGAGCAGGCTAGAGCTGTGGAGTCAGATCCAGAGTCAAGTCAGCCAAATGAGCAGATCAACACTATCGTCCAAGAGGGTCTCGCAAACCTCAAGGAGCACATGGACAAGGTCATGCGTGAGCGAAGACGACAATCTATGTCATCAGTCGTAACACGCAACACCGTCGACAATAACGAGGTGTACGATGTCGTCAAGCAAGCACTCGCGGAGCGAGGCCTAGACCAGCCATCTGCCCACTCAGCTACTCTCGACAAGGAAGCTCTCATCAGTGCCGTGCGAGAGGCCTTCGATGGCGTCGAGATGAATGCCAATCGTGAAATTCAACAAGTCGGCTTGGGCAGGGACGAGGTACTACAGTGTCTGCGTGAAGGACTGCAAGATTTCAACGGCTCCGGAGCGGTTACCAAGGAGGAGATTGAGAAATTGCTGCACGACTCCCTCCAACAGATTCAACTTCCACCTCCGATCAATGAAGTCCATGAAATCCGCGAGGAAGTTCTCATGGCCGTGCGAGAATCCTTGGAGGAGTTGAAGCCAGCCCTTACTGCCCAGCAGCCAACACCAGCCGAGAGTATCTCTCGAGAGATGCTTGAAGAGGTTATCCGCCAAGCTCTTACCGAACACAACTCTGCCGGCCTAGAAATCGAAATACCCCCGGAGAGCATCACGGATGCTGTCAAGGCAGCAACGGAAGCTCATAACGAGTCTGTCATGCAGCGTCTACAGTCAATGGTAGAGGAGATGCATACTGAGTTTGAAGGATACTCTTCTACCAGCGGCAAGGACACAGAGCAAGTTCTGACAGCACTTCGGGAAGGGCTCGATAGTCTTCGTACAGAAATCCAAGGCTCATCAAACCAGCCGAGAGAGATCACTCAAGACGGTGAGATGATCGATCAGTTCAAGGTGGAGCTTGATAAATTGCGCGAGGATGTTCAAGGCTACGTTGCAGAGGGTCCTCGGGGAGACCAAGCATGGAGCCGCGGAGACATGGTGGAGTATCTCAAGTCTGAGTTCGAGAGTCTTCAAGAAAAATTGAGCTCTCAACTTCTCCCTGCCTCCAAGACCAACGAGGAGATCCTTGCTGCTCTCAAAGCAGGCTTTGAGGAGATGAAATCCCAGGTTGCTCTCAGGTCTGGGGAAGACGACGACGTCGACTCGAACGAAGACATCAGTGAAGCCATCAAGCACGAGTTTGATCAACTCAAGGAAGTCGTTCTCGGTGACTCTTCCAGCAACAAGAATGACATTCTTGAGAAGCTCCAGGCGGGCTTGGATGGACTCAACGCTCTCTTGAGCGAAAAACAGACTGCGTCTGCACCTAACGACGACATGCTTGCTGCTCTCAAGGCGGAGTTTGAAACCTTCCGGGAGACTCTAGGCGGCTCAGTCGTCAAGCAAGGGGATTCAGCAGACAAGGACGAGATTGTGAATGCTGTTCGAGAGCTTCTTGATGGATTAAACACCTCCCAGCAGACCACTTCAAAAGACAACCTGGCTCTTATTCGTGGAGAGCTGGAAACACTGAAGGAGTCATTCAGCAATGCTCTTGTGCCCAGTGGGGATAACGACAAAGCTGAGATGATGATGACCGTGAAAACTGCTCTCGATGAAATCAAGGCCAACCTGTCAGCTGCTAGTGTCAACGAAGAGCTCCTCGAGGCTATCAGAGGAGAGCTTGAGCACGTGCACAAATCTAATAGTCTGATCCAGCAACACTCGCGCGCAGACACCGAAGAAGTATTGGAGGCTGTCAAGCTAGGCCTTGATGATCTTCAGTCCCACATCGACAAGAAGTTCAACACTCCTCCCGAGCGCAATGGCCCTGCTACTGACGAGATTATCGATGCCATGAACGAAGGCATTGAGAGCTTGCGAGCCGACGTCTCCAAGATCGTTGAGAAGCCTGTGGATATGAGTGTGTCTCACGAGATCCTGGACGTTCTCAAGGACGGCATTGCCGCTTTACGCGCTGACGTAGAGTCGTTGAAGGGTGCTCATCACAGCACTCAGCCTGCACAGGAGGACGTTTCTACGCCAGCGGGTAACGAGGTTGCTCTTGTGGACAAGCCGGATGACGAAGAGACCACGTCACGCGAGATCTCTCAAGACGTAGTACAGGACGTAGTACAAGAGGATGCCGCACCGCAGCCCGTCGCCCAATCGCTGGACGTAGCCAAGATGGAGCGCCTCCTTACCCAGATTCAGGATAAGGTGCAAGCTATGGATGCCAATGCCAATGCCAACGCCAAGGACGCAGCACCACCTTCAGAGGCAGCAACTCCTGCCGGAACTGCCATGAAAGAAGATCTTGCTGCCATTGAAGAACTCCTCAAAGACGTTCAAGCTGCTGTTTTGCTCATGCAGGATCGCGAGACATCACCGCCTGCGCTCGAGGGTCTGGCCAAAAAGGAAGATACTGATGCGATCGAGACTCTGCTTGCAAATACCAAAGCTAAGATCGAAGAGCTTGTTTTCCCAGACCCTGCTACCACTGTCACCAAGGAAAACCTGGAAGATGTCGAACTTGTAGTTCGGACCACATCTGAGACCTTGGATGCACTTGCAAAGAAGTTTGAAGAGGAAGGTGCTACCAAGGCAGATGTTACAGTCGTTCAGGTGCTTGCGGACGATATCAAGGTTGCTCTAGACGAGATGAAGGCAGCAAAGTCAGAAGACGAAACCAACCCTCAGGCCACCAAAGCTGATATCGATGCTGTGACCCTTCTCGTTGATGATCTCAAAGTCAAGCTGGATGACATGAAAATTCCGGACCCCGAGGAGCTCGCATCCAAGGCCGAACTGGAGCAGCTCACTGGACTCATCCATGACTTCCGCGATAGCCACGAAAAGATGAAAGACACCTATGAAGCGGATATCCAGAAGACAGCTACCAATTTCGACGAGCGTCGTGCTGAGGCCACTCAAATTGTTGAGGATATCAGTGGTGTCAAGGCTGCTTTGGATGAGATGCGAGAGGAAATCAAGACCAGCCTTATCGAAGGCGGTCCTATCGAAAACCTCCAAGCTTCATTCAAGATCATGGAAGAAACCATTGGTGCCAACAACGTCACTGCTGATGTGAAGGAACTTATGGAGATTCTCACCAGGGAGTTTGAGCGTGCCCATGGCTCCATTGAGGGACTGCAGAATGACAGTGCCGAAAAGTCAGCCCTCAATCTCGAAAAGCATGACGAAACCAAAGAGGCCGTCGTTGCTGCCTTCACAGAGCGCCTGGAGGACAAGTTCAACACACTCATGGCCAAGTACGACGATGCTCAGCTGCTGGCTGACGAGCTTGCCAAGGTCATGAAAGAAAAGTCTGAAGAGCAAGAGAAGATGCTTGAAAGCACCAAGACGACAGCAGATGAGCTCCGTCTTACTATCGACACTCTTGGCGCTACCATCGCCGGGATGAACGACCGATTCGAAGGTGCTACTACACAATGGTCCACCGACTCCACGACTGTCCTTGGCAAGGTCGACGAGACTCTCACCAAGTTTGACGAACAGAAGCTCGCAACGATGGAGAAACTGGAAGAGCAGAAGGTTGAAACTATCGCGAAGCTGGAGGAGCACATTGCCAAATTCGAGGAACTCAAGCTTGAGGACAAGACAGAGCACTCTCATACGCGCGACGAGATCAAGAATGTTGAGTCAATCTTCACCAACATCCAAGACAACATGACCGAGTATCATCCCAAGTTCATGGTCGCATTGCACGAGATCGAAGAGTTAGTCAAGGCCCATTACGAACACGCGCAAAAGTGCAAGGAAGAGGCGGACGAGCATGCCAGGGCTTGGGACGAGCAAGCAAAGGCTCGATCTGAGGAGTTGCAGGCCCATTTCGAGAACCTACCCAAGCTTCTGCCAGCACCTGCTCCTGAGTCTCAGGAGAAATATGACGACGGCCCTGTGCAAGAGAAGCTCGACAAACTCCTCGCTATTGAGCCATCACCTAGTTACAACGATGGCCCTGTGCATGAGAAGCTTGACAAGCTGCTCGCGATCGAGGCACCACCCAATTACGATGACAGCCCTGTGCACGAGAAGCTCGACAAACTCCTTGGTCATGCTGATGAAGCCACTAAAGCAGCCGCAAATGCCGAGAAACTGGACGAGATTCACAATCAAGTCAAGATCACTGCTGCTGAGCTCAGTGAGTTTGTCGCAAAACAGACTCAATACATTACCGATGGCAATGATGCCAAGGAGCGTGAGGCCGAAGAGTTGGCTCTGCTCATCGAACGCAGGACGGTGCAGAAAGAGCAACTCGAGATTGACCTTGAGAGCCTCAGGGCTGAAAAGGCCACCCAGAAGGAGCAGCTTTTCGCAGACATCCAGGAGATGAAGGCTGAGAAGGAGAAGGTCGTCCAGGAGCTCAAAGAAGAGAAGGAGCGCGTCATGATTGAGCTGCAAAACGAGAAGGATCGCACTATGGCGGAGTTGAAGGAAGAAAAGGATTCTCTCTTGGCTGCTGTTGCCGCACTTCAGGCAGAACGTGAGAACCTGGCTAATCAAAAGGTCCGCCTCACTGGAGAGGTCTCTTCTCTCCACACTGCGCTCGAGATCCGCCGCGAGGAACTGCACATCATGGATACCAAGGCAGATGCATTGGAGCGCCGCATCTTGAACGGCATTATGGATCACTCGCGTGCTTTGATGATGAACAAGAATGGCTCGAAGAGCCCTTCAAAGCTAAAGAAGCGTATGGGTACCGATGTCGGCACGGAAGAGAGCAGGGGAATGCCACATCCCAGCACTGCAGCTAATGGCATCTCTCTTGCACTCAAGCCTCGCCCCGCCATTCGACGCAACGGTCAGCCTGTCAACCCAAGCCAACGCCGAATCTTGTCTCTCAGTCAGATTAGCGGAAACACGCCAACAGGAGCGCAAGCCTATCCAACAACGACTACCTCGAACGATGCCAACGCTAACCTGAAGCGGAGCCACTCTGTCAAAACCAGCAACTATTCTCGCAAGGGATCTTGGGGTGGACGACCCAGTGCCGTCGTTGCCAACAAAGAGAACACTGTCTTGCCTGAAGTTGACGAAAACGAAGCCTTGGACCCCATCTCGCACGATGTGATTGAAGAAGATGCGCAAAGCGAGACTGGTACTGAACGCCGCTATAGCGTCGATGACTACCCTGAGAGCTACGCCGAAGGTGAGACGCCTGGCTATGATGGACGTTCAAGCTTCGGCGGCACAGGTAGCGAGTACACTTATGCTTCCGGAACTTCCTACATGACGGGTAGTGATATTGACCAAGACCGTCGCACCTCTTATGGTGCCCGTTCTACTCACTCTACCGCTCGTGGTCAAGAACCAATCAACGAAGATCCTGAAGGTTCCGAAGGTTCCGAAGGTTCGCATTATTCGGATGAAGAGGACAATGAACCGACCGCTACCCTTGACCCATCCGAAGTCAACTCCTCCGTGATCACAACCGCCACTGCCGACAGCGAGGTCGACCTGCCAACACAGTCGGAGATTGTTCGAGCCGTTGATGCCGTCAAGGCGGAGATGAAGGAGAACTACGCTCCTCCTAGCGACTCTGGCGTTGGTACTGATTTGGCTACTGCTGCCCTTGAGAACGAGCCCGAGCACGACGCTGACTACTTCCGCCGTGCAGCCGAGGAGGAAGCAAGTGTCATCGGCGAAAGTGTCGTTGGTGAGAGTGTCGTTGGCGAAACGAGTGTCGTTGCCTAAGTGAGTATCTTCACATGTCGGCGCTGTTGCTGCAAACAGTCTTTGGCCCACCGTCTCGCTCCGTGTCTTTCTCAGTTTGAAGCTTTGACTCGCCTCTGTTTGGGGGTTTAAGAGTTGGCATCGCTAGCGATATGCGTCGAGCTTGACGACGGCGAAGCTTGTGATGTTAGCAACGCGCAGCACTTGTTTGGATACGCTCTTGGACGGGCTGGACTCTCCTTGGTTATGTCGATGTGGGATGATGGGACATGGAGGTTTTGTACACGAAGGAATGGGTGGTATGGGACTGCTTGATGATTACTGGACATGAGTGATGTATGTGTATTGGTACGACTGATTTTTGCTAATGGGCGTTATGACTTTGGCAGATGGACGGGACTCACAGTCTTTTTTTGTTTTGTTTCCTTCTTGTATGATACAGCAAGTTGTTGATTACCGGTTTGTTTGTCTTGTTTGGAGTGGTGCAAAGTATCAATCGAATAGGGACTCACTTTACGAGTATTATAATGAATGGATCTGAAATTCTCAAACTTATGTCCCCATCCTTTTTATTGTGATACAAAACATGGTCATTGAAACTTTGTAATATTAAACGTGTACTTCTTTATCCGCTTATAAGAAATTAAAAAAAAAACTCAAAACAGATCCAAGGGGAACGTGTACTGTTTTCTTCTCCCACATCGTCTTATTACGAACGCCATGTAAAAAGAAATTGGTAAGGCTCTCTAGGCCAATCATAACAGGTTTTCATACCAACCATTTTCCTTCCCTTAATCTCTCTCACACACACAACAAGTTCACCTCTTCTTTTTACTGCGTCACAGCCCTCAACCCCTGCAGCACCAGGCCAAACATGACACCCCTTGCGACTCTTTGATCCTGCAAACAGTCAAACACCTTGCCTAGTGCCTCGCCACTCGCCGCCTGCCCCATAACGCTCGTCAGCGCCTGTGGCATACCCCTCTCGACGAGCAATTTCCTCGCTTTAACCCTGAGCTTCTCCTTTTCATCCTCAGACATGGGTTCAGGCCACGTCTTGAGCTCGTCCTCTGTGGGGAGCCCATTCTCGCGAATCTTGCGGATATGGTACGCAATACCGGTGTCGGAAGTGTTGTCGTCGAGGACGGTGGTTTGAAGGAGGGAAGTGATGGAGGAGAGTTGTGGGTTCGAAGGGCGGAGGAGGTAGGTTTTTGCGGCGTTGAGGAGGGTGCGGCGGAGGGTCCAGGCGGAGGAGAGGGTGTAGAGTTCCTGGATGACTGCGAAGAAGAGCTCGATCACGACGGTTGTTTCGGTTTCGGAAAGGGGTGTGTAGGTTGGCTCTGTGCGGGTCCTCCTGAGTGCAGATTTCGAGGGTGATGATGGGGTGATGGATGTTGTGGAGGTGCGGCGGGGTAGAGAAGGTGTAGAGTCTATGGACGTTCGTGATGGCTTCTGGCTGTGTGAGGGCTCTGGGGGATCACGCGACATGTAATCGTCTGGTATCTCGCTGGGCATGGGCGGGAGGTTCAAGATTTGGTCACCACCCATCATGGGGCTGAGGTCTTCAATCTTGCCATGGGTACTTGGAGCACGACTGTTGGTTCTTGAGCCGTATCTCGACGATCTACCGGAGCGTTTGCCGTCACCTTCGGGATTGGTCGAAGGTCGTCGTTCCATGGGAGCTTCTCGTGTTGGTTGTTGATCAATGACAGGAGAATTTGGATCCCGCACTGAATCCATCGATGTGCGCTTTGTTGCTACTAGAGATAGGGTACTCTCTGAACGGATATGTGTAGGCAGCTCAGAAACTGTTGATTGTGCCCTATCTCGACTCTGGGTAGGCGCTGTTGAAGTTGAAGTGCGGCTGAGAGCAGGGCTTGCAGAAGCAGTCGGAGTGCTGGTAGTGTTGATGACCGAATCACGGTTCTTCTTTCCTGACAATGGTGCCGTCACACTGTTCAGGACTCCGCTGACTCCACCGAAAAGCGCTTTGCCACCGCCAGCGACCTCCTTAGGTGCTTTTGTTAGTACACCTAGCATACCTTTGCCTACCGTGTCGAAAGTCTGACCTGCCCAGTTCATTCCGGGGAAGCCGCCGCCAGGAGACTTTCCAGAACCGAGTTCTTTGTCCAAAAAGCGTTTCATGCCCTCACTTTCGGCAAGCGATTGGTATTGCACAGCGTGGTTGAGGTAGCGTTCAAGCTCTCCGCGAAGAGATGCCTTGGTATGACCTTTCCAGGTTGGCAATGAGGGGTGTGCTTCACTGAACCCAGTCGCTCCGGTAATGGCTGCTATGCGACGCATGACTTCATGCAGAGTCTCAAATTCGCTGTACTTGCGTGCTGTCATCCATCCTGTGTGGTGGTTGGACTTTGGCTCGATTTGGATCAAGTATTCAGCAGTTGGCTTGCTCTTGATGTTACCCTTTTCACCAGGCATACTGTCATCAAAAATTGACATTATACTGTTGTGCAGTGTCAAAGGTGGCGGCCTTTCAGCAGGTGGAGGATTGTCCATCAATGCGGTTGGTGGCTGGGGTAGCACGAGCTGATCAAAGCTGGTAAATGCCTGCTTCGCCTCCTCTTCTTTCGCACGCTCCTCGGCCAATTTCGGTGGAGGTGATGATGGGCTAGAAAGACCTGAGATACCCAAGTCGTTCGGCTCAAAGTCATGATGTGTATCGCTGCCTGAGGACGATGGGGTGACGATGCCCTGAGTGGTGCTCTCGGACTGATCATCATTCAGCGTCGAAGTGGATGCGCTTTGCCTGTACTGTTCTTGGAGGCGTTTTGCGTCCTCCTCAGCAATCATCTGGCTCAAACGCTGAGCTTCCCGCATGGCATCATCCATGGCTTCCTGAGCCTTGCTCACGACACGTTTATGCTCCTTCTTTTCAGCGAAAGACATGTCTCGGCTATGTGGTGTTCTTTCTGCGTCCACTGGGGCATTTGACAATTGTCCAGATGAGCCCTCAACGCCTGCATCGATGGCATTCAGAAGTTCAGGTTCACCTGCTTCCAAGAGTTGGACAATCCATCCATTGATCCATTCGGGCTTGGAACAGCTCACGACAATCATTTCCAGGACAAGCTTGGCAAGTATCTGATGCAAGAAGATGCGTGCTGGCGCGCAATTGTATGTCTTTGGGTCCAAATAGTTCTGGAGTATGTCCTCTGCAGCTACGCTGAACTGCTTCATCTGGTAGTCTGGATCGAGTATGTTGGCCAGCGTGCTGTCCCGCTTCATCTTGAGGTATAGATCAACTGCCTCTGTTGGAAAATCGCCGGGGAACGCCTGTATGGCGGTGACAATCTCTTGGAGCAGGATGATGATAAAGGACGAGGAGCGCGTCACAAAGTCAACAAAGTTGTCTGCTGGTCTCTTACGGGAGACATGTGCGGACACGGAGAGCACAAAAGCGGTCAAGGTCTGGCGGCACGAGTTGGGAAAGGATTCTTCGGTGGGCAGTAGGGGCGAGTACCACCACCTGCAGTATATTAGAATTGTATCTACTAAAGACTGCGCAGAGGACATACTTGACATAGTCACGAATGACTGCATCCGTCAGCTCCGTCAGCGCAGCCGCCGTCTCCGGCCTGAAGTCGGAGTAGTCGAGCTTCTTGCCCGAGTACAGCTGCACATTGAGGTCGTAGCTATCATGCTTTTCGGCCGTGTCGTGAAGAGAGTGGGAGTTTCGCCAATCGAGGACGCGCTGTGCTATGTCGGCGCCCAGCTCGCGTCTCCTGGCTTCGGCACTCTTTCCCTGTCCGCCCTGGCTGTCGTTGTGGTAGCCCTCCCATGTTGCATGTAGGACCACGCCGCCCACGACGCCTATGAGCACCAGGCCGACGCGTCCAAGGATGAGATAGGTGCCAGCGCCCAGGCCAGCGAGACAAGCGCCCAGCGTCTCATTGCTCGCCGTTGCCAAGAAGTGTAAGGCGCGGTCGGTGAGAGCCTTGAGGTCGATGCTGGCTTCTGCCTGGGGCTCTGCCTTGGAGAAAGAGGCCGCGACTACGGCCTCGGGCGTCTCTGGTGTTGCAGCGGTGCCGTCCAGCGGCGAGTCAGTGGCATGGGCATGCTCGATTGCGAGCTCGGTTTGGGGCGGGTTCGGGGGAGCAGGAGTGTCAACGGTGTCGGGCATGGTCATGGTGGGAACATTGGGCTTTGCAGTAGTGGGAAGTGTCCAGGCCTGCCGTGAAGCATAGTCCAGCGCGGCAGACTGGATATGCTTTGTATGTGGCGGCCCCGAACCGCTCATGGGGCTCGCCTGGCCGTTTCACTCGTACCAGTAGAGGTCGCAAAAAAGTAACGCCGGCCCGGCCCCGGGCCTCCATCCAAATCTCCCCCAGCTTCATTCCATCCGAACATATTTTAATCCCCCGCCTGCCCCGCCTCACCCAGAAAATCTTGCGCTCCCTTCCCGCCATCCTCTGCCATGTCTAGCGACGCTCCCAACGACCCCGAAGCTCTTGCTCATGTTGACAAGTTCTGGGAGGACCGCAAGCCAAGCAGCCCGATCTACCAGTTTCTTCTTTCTGATCTCAAACTGACTTATGCGGCTAAGGGTGTCGTGCGTGCACGGCTGCCCTTGACCAACAACCACGTCAATACCCATGGCAGTATACACGGTTCAGTGTCAGCTACCATCGTAGATGCTTTTGGAGGATTGGCAATCGCGTGCTGGGACAACCGCTCAAAGACTGGCGTCAGTACTGACATCCACGTTTCGTATCTTAGTGGAGCAAAGGATGGCGATACTATAGAAATTGAGGGCAGGGCTAGCAAAGTCGGCGGCACCCTTGCCTTTACCAGCGTGACCATCTGGAAGCTAGTTGACGGCAAGCCTGGCCCAGTTGTTGCCACGGGCTCCCATACCAAGTTTATTAAAGTCTAAAGAACCCCATCCACGGTTCGACTGCAGACACGCCATCTTCTTTGAGGTCTCGTCCTGCTCTCCCATGGACGATCGAACTCCACTCGGATTGCGAAGAGTAAATTGGCCCTCGTGTCACGATTCTGTGCCTAGCCGTAAGGCGACGACAGCGTGGACGTGCACGGGAGTCATACATACCACATACATAGACGATGCATGTTATGAATACTTATGAACCTCTCCATCTCCGTCGTGCATGTATAAACACGCGTCCTCTGACAACCACTACACGTGACTAGTCCATTGTATTGTGTAGATCAAGCAACCACAAAGTCCCAAAGCACAAGCCACAACTTCGTGTCGGGTCTCCTATTGTCCGACGGTGCACGACATGGGCAAAGTGGCATTGTTTTTCCATCCATGTTATCCTAGTAGACTATGAAACTATTACAAAAGACAGACTACCGTGCCATCCCCATCGTCCATAAGTACTTTGAACAACGCCTAGCAAACATCCATAATATCCACCACCCTAAACAGACAGACCACCAGCCGATCCACACACTTATGCACGACCAAAACTAACACCTGCCTTCTCCTGCATTCCAGCCCTGAGAGGCAACACCTTGACATCGAACCCATCCTCCTGCAAGCTAGCCACAACATCATTCCCAAATCCTCCCAATTCCCACAGCAGGGTCTGGAAGAACCTGACCCGGAGCAGCCTATGTATCTTTGCCTTGACTAGCTCTAGCGCCGCCTGACGCAACACATCCTCGCTATACAGCGTATTCCGCCAGATAAGCACGAGTGAATCGAGAAAGGAATTGACACCCGGAGACACCAAGCCAGTGATCTGGTGGACATATGCACCGCTCGTGCCCAGAATCCTGCGTGCGATATCGACATATTGGTCAATAGCATAATCGCACAGCCTGCGCACGTCGTACTTGGCACCCACAACGTAAGCATGGATATGTAGATCAAAGAGCGTCAAGTTGGGGTACTGGGTGCGCGTTGCAGGATCGAGTGCGTACATGCCGTATTCCAGGAAATGGATCATGACTGCTATGGCACCGGGGAAGTCGTTGCGCAGACGGAGACAGCGAGTGTGGCCAGGGGCATATGTGCCGGTGAGTATGGAGGCGAAAAAGCGGGATGAGAGCATGAGGAGGTACTTGTCGAGTTTCAGGACCTTGTGGCCTTTGTCGAAGATGATGAGGACGTCGTTGGGTTGGAGGGTGGGGAATGCGCTGTGCTGGAGTTAGGATACGCACATGTGGGTAAAGGTGGAGGGGAGAGGTTGCTTACTACTGTAGGGACTCTGATGTGACTGTAGAAATGCTTGTACGGGCTGCAGCAATGGGCCACTCGAAATGATCTGGAAACATTGTTTCTGGACTGTCGTACAGTGAGAGGTCCTGAAGGTGCAGGGCAGTCGAAGCAAATCCGCCATCCTGACCAGGTTGGACAAATGCCGTGTTTGTATCTTCAAAGATAGGTGGTCCAGTGTAAGCGCCAAAGCCCGCGATTTCATCAAGAGGAGAACTGGAGTTGAGGTCCAAGCGGAAGTCGAAAGGAGACGAGTCCATTTGAAGCTGCCCTGGTTCCTGAAGGGTTATGCCTTGTCCACTTTCCTCCAATACCTGAGAGATACATGGAAGGCATGGCTGACATTCGAAGGAGTAAGAGCCCAGCGGTAGTTGTATATGATTCTGAGAACTTTGCAGAAATTCTGCATCCGCTTCGGTGTCAAGAAACGGAGTACTGTTTTCTTTGTCGGTGCCAAACAAGGCTGCAGGTATGTAAGAAGATCGAGAAGTAGCAGAAGAGCCAGCGACGCTACGCAATGCTTTACGATATTGGTCGTTGGAATGCTGAAAAGCGCTGCTATAGACGCGCTTACTTCCTCTCTGGTCCATTATGGCGGGCTACAGTGCAAAGTGTACTGTAGAAAGTGTGGGAGAGTAGCTGTTCTTCGTCAATGGGTTGCAAGTGTTGATCAAACGTGAACGCGAAACAAACGCGAACGGAGCAATCTGACTGCGCATAGTGAAATGACAAGCTCGCCAAGTATGAGCAGCCCGGTGAAGGTGAGGTTGCCATGATTCTCAGGGATCAAACGATCGCTTGCAGCACAACAGCGGATGCCCATTTTCTCAAACCCTCCAACGAGCTCCCATCTCTTCAAAAAGCTCTGCTCTGAACTCTGGAAACTCTTCCATCGACTCGTACACGAGAGCCATTTTCTTACCCGTGTCGTGGATGAACGCTTGCACATGATCTGCACACAGCTTCACCATGACGGTTCTCAGCTCATCCCCGTTTGCGATACGATCCGGGGCGAAAATAGCGCGAATTGCAGACTGCAGCTGGTCTTCTTGACCGTCCTCATTCAGCACTACAGTTGCGAGATCTTTGAACTTTTCCATAGCAATTGCTTTCAATCCAGCAACCCCGTACCGCTCTGCTAGCATATACACATTGACGTGTGAGCGCAGAGTAGCAGGCTCGGGTGCTTCGTCGTCCGATATGGACAGTTGGTCGTAGTCTAGTTGATAGCAGTATTGCATCATTGCTGCAACTGCAAGGGGGTCATCTGCGCTTAAATCAATTGCGCCTCTTGATGATTTCTGCTGGTGTCAGCAAAATCTTAGTAGAAGCATGGGTCAGCGTACTGGAGACATGACAATGGCACACACTCTGGCAAACCATCTTGAGTGGTAGCACATGATTTCCCGGTCGCAGTTGTACGTTCGGCTTCGGCATTGAACAACAAGATCGGAGGTTTTCACTTCTGTTGGAGGTGGGGGCGGAGGAATCTCAACAGGTGCCGGCATGCAAGGTGCTGGGACTATGATAGGAGATGATGTGGGTAGGGGCGCACTTTCCCGTCGAGGTTTACGTTTCTGGAGCAGTCGGCGAGTAAAAGATCCATTGGAAAGCGTCTTGCGATGTTTAGGGCGGGGGCTGTCTTGTACAACAGAAGTCATGGAAGACGCTGCAGTCGATGCGGTGGAGGATGTGGAGTCTCTCCGATCCAGAAACCCAAAGGAGTCATCTGAAGCGGCAGAGGATGTGATGGATGGCGCAATAGGCGACATTCCATCCTTTACCCCTTTGTATGGAGTATCAACCCTATGAATCCATTAGTGTTGAGATTGGATCCACTGCGAATATTCTACTTACACATTGCGAGTCACCAGTACAGGGACAGCGAACATCTTGACGACGGATGTCAATGTCAATTGCAAGCTGAACAGCAGTACGGCAACCTGGGTAGATGGATTGAAGTGCAGACGGAAACAAATATGTTAGATATTAGATATGAAACCCATGCTACGGCTGTATGCATACACCACTGGAAGAACGGCCGTTAGCCTCCGAAAATGTAGAGTGCGAGATTGGTGTTTTCATATAAAGCTAATTCATACAGCGAATGGCGGTAAATGGATAGATTAACAGCAGCTCCACCTGACCCGGCACTATGCGGCTCATGGATGGCGAGTTTAATACCGATGCATGCATTAGTGGAACAAAAGAGCCGGCTGGGGAAGAGTGTGGGGTAGTTGCCGCGGTGTTTTTCTGGGAATTGGGTCAGCAGATGGGAACTGGATACCGCCTTCCCCAGCATTATAGAGGCGCCTTCCCCAAACGTGGGTAGTCGCATTGACGTCCTTATCGCGATATGCGTCACTCACAGTCGAAAACGCCCCGCTACATTGTCATACGTAGCGAATTTGTTCTTGGGCGATGAAGATGGTTGCAGCAAGATGAGTTTCCTCGCCTATCGCCCTAGTACTACGGCAACATGGCTAAAGTAAGGGAATATCAACCCCGGGATATGTTGACCGTCCGGCCGTACCTCGGACACTTCACAACGTCTTATTACCTAAACATCGCATTTGAGCGCAGAGCCCTTCTCTTCCATGGCCAACTTTACAAGTCGTGTTCTTTCTGCTGAATATTTCGCAGATAATGCACAGATCGTGGCCCGTGTGCAGATACGCGCCGGGTCCCACAGCATAACATGCGAGACGGATTTGCTCAGTAGTACTGGTACATGTCAAGGCGATAACAACAATCTTCTTTCCATTCATGGTTAAAAGGTGGCAAATCACGGGGACACGTGCTTGAATCCTATCTTGGCGGACTTGTTAGCCCTCTTTCGCTCACAACAACTGCTTATTCTGTAAGAGAATACAGCCTATCCTAGGCCCGAAAAGGACCAACGGCCGACAAACGCGGTTGGCGGGGATATTTATTCGCAATGAGCTGGATGAGATGTCGGGTCCGACGAGGAGAAATAATGGGTGCAATTTTACAAGATCCACACGGAGCAATAAATAGTGCTGACCCCAAGAACCGTGATATTGTGCCCTTCAGTCTTGAGCTCTTTCAAATGTCTCAAGTAAGGTTCTTTTCAATGACGAAACTAGCGCAAGGGTATTTGAGTAGTATATTGTGCCGATGACAAAGATGAAACAGCTGGAGAGTGTGGTGACAAAAACAAGGACGAATACGAGGACAGAGTGATTCGAAGATATAAGTGTACGTTCCTCCCCACAACCAGACTTACACAGCGCTATATAAGACCGAATGCATATATAAAGAGTCACTCACATAGGGATCGACTTTTTGCTTTCCATACATGATATGTGTAAGTCGTAGTAGGAGTACTAAGTATAGTGCACTGTACATACGGACATAATAGTAGTACTGTTATGCTACAGCATTGCACAGACCACAGGGTACGTCAGTTCTGACAGCACGTGATGCGAGACATCAATCGGTACTCTCCGACCACATGACGTGATGCGTAACGTACAAAGGGAGGGTTGCACAAGGCGATGTCTTCGGGCCCAGCCAATCTACCCAATCAGCGGCTCGACGATAACGCTGACAACGACGTCAACTGCCTAATCCCTGTAAATCTGGGGAATTAGCTTCAAACCGGACCATACAAGTCGCATGGACAAGCTCTATCAAAACTCAATATCCATACCGCTGCCTTCTCCTCTTTTCCAGCCTGTTCTCCTCTTTCCTCCTCAAAGATACCTATTAGCTCCCAAAGTACCCAACAAACACCAACCAATACCACAACACCGCAACAACCCCATCGCAGCCTCATCTCCAAAATGTCGTGCCCGATCATTGGAACAACGAATGACACGCTTCCTCCAAATCACCCCTCCATAGACCTCAGCAAGGACGGCCAAACGGTACGCAATCCCCCTCCATCAACTGCCACCCTTTTAAACCAAACCCCGAGTTCTATATTAACATTTTTACCTACAGTGCCCCGTCGTAGGCGCAACAACCGACCACCACCACAACCTGCACTCACACCCCCCGGTCCCCACCAACGAGACGACCGCAACCGCGTGTCCCGCCCTCAAGAACAATATCGTAAAGCAGCCACGCGCTCAAGAAATGGACGACGCTATCTGCCCCATAGTTGGTGTAGCTACTACCGTCTTACCCCCAGATCACCCGGATATGCTCAAAGCGAACGAGGGCGACGTCTGCCCTGTTACCAAGGCGACGGTCGGACACCACAAGGATAAGGTTGCTACGCATCCGAGTGTAGAGGCTGCTAGGGATGGTGCCGTGTGTCCTGGTATGTTTTTTTAACCCCCATTTTTCCCCCGCAAGAATGAAAGCGTTGAAGCATGTTACTAACGCCTTTTACCCTTTCTAGTCACGGGACAGAGACAGCAGCTTGCGTAGGTAGAATACTGACATGATTTGCTTTGGCCCAAGGGTGGCCCTGGGTCTATAGCTGGCATTTGAATTTAGGATGTAGGAAACGAAATTTGATGAATTTATTGATTCTGCATGCATGTACGTTTTTCTATTGATCTTTCGTTGGTACTCGAAATAAGCTTGAAATGCTGTGATACCGACCTAGTCCTGTAGCCCCCCCTTGATTGGACTACCGTGCAATCTCGGGTATAGCCCCTAGAATTGGAATCCTCGTTGGTCGATCCGTACGGATCAAAGCGGGTGTGGCGCGGGCTACTGGGACGAAGGAAAACGTTATGAGATCCATGCTATACCCGAGAGCTATTAGACGTACGCGGACCCTTACGTCGCCCTGCAGCTACATTGCTGTTATGAGCAAAACTCATGATTGGACAACAGCATGAGCTAGTATTGTCAATATCACACCCCAATGCTTCCAAAGCCCCTTCTGGTATTCCTTTTACCCTCAGTTTTGCCTAATTCGCCTTCACAGCAAGACAATATACAATTATCCCAAACACTTCAGGTTAATGTGAAAAGATTGTATTGTAGACCGAGTTTACACAGTGGGTATAGAGCCATGCTGATGCCGATCGTAACCTTAAGAAAAGAAGAAAAAGCCCGTGGCCCTAATTGACGACATAGTCAACAGACACCAATTGGAAACAAAAAACTACACGACGAAGAGCAAGAATGCAACCAGGCATTTAAACACATGGATTCTCTGACTGCAAAAAGCTCATGAGCCGCGTGGGGTGCTTGAAGGTGTCTTGTTGACGAGGCTTGAGAAGAAAGATCGCAGTTTCTCGTTGTCGTTGATATTGGTATCTTGAGTCTTGGGTGGTGGGGTTTCGGGATCGTCCGTTCGGTTGGCTTGGCGGTCCTGGATACAGTTAGTTTTCTTTGTCCGAAATACCATATTAGAACAAATTCAGTTTCAACTCACCTGTAGTCTCTTCACCATCTCGTCAGCATTGACCTGGATACCACCCATGTTGAACTGAACAGGACCGATGTGCTCCTCAACCACGCCTGATGCATCATCGGCCCAGGCTCGCGACACTGGCTCTTGTTCTTTGCGTGCAGCTTTGAGGGCGGCTTCACTTTCGTCTTCTCGTCGTAAGTGCTCAAGCACGTTGACCTGCTCAGCGAGGAAGGCTTGCGGATCTTTGCTAGACACTTCGAGGCCGTTGGCCTGTTTAGACAGGCTGGACAATGCATAGTCAGATTCGGGATTGTGGATCGTCTCCTCGTAGATTGAAGTCGCCGTAGGGCCCTGGTACTCCTCCTCCGGGATTGGAGTTGGCATTGTTTCGCCGTTTGTTTGTTCTTCTCCCTCAACGGGGGCAGCTGCTTGGCCATTTGTTGGCCGCATATGGTTGGGAATGTCGATATCAACGCTCCATTTTTCGCTTATTCCCTCCACATCGAATCCCTCGCGCAAAATGCGGATCTTTGCCCATGAATCCCAGTTTGGAGGGACCAACACTCGATCTCGGTCTGTGACATTGTGCCGCAACTGCTCTTGTTTCAGTAGCGATTTGATTCCCAGAGTAGAATGGATAAGTGTTTGTAATGAACCGGGTGCCGTGGGCATAGTGTAGACCAGACTCGACCCGTGCTTGAGAAGAATAGTGCGCATGTACTGGAGGATGAAGTCGAATTCCTCCTCTTTCCATCCCCGCTCCTTTTCCAGCGTCTCGATCTTGTCAGCATTCTGGCAAACAACACACAAAGGAATGCCGAGAGGCTCATCCCACTCGCCGGGACCGAGTGGAACCTTTACGCTCTCTAGGCTGCTTCCTTCGGTGGCCAGATTACGACCTTTGTCTTGCAAAGTCTGGATGTTCTCTTCCAAGACAACCTTGGACGCATCATCCAGTGAGACAATCAAGGATCTCAGCACCCGTATCCAGTCGCGGAGTTGGCGTATCCACAGCCACGGGTGATTCCAGTCCAGAAGTATTACGATGAGCATGTGTGGGAGAGTTCGTGGATTGAGATAGGGTTTGATTAGTGGGGTGAAGGAGGGTGAAGGATTTGCGAGGAGGTATAGCGACAGGCGAGCGAGAGTGTCTGATGGTGTTAGCAAAGGAAAATAGGTAGCGCACTCCGTTGATAGCACATACCCTCATGATCCGTGTCCAGGACGTCTTGGTACGTGTATCCCAGGGCGAACTGATTGGCAACGGGCGGCTTTCTGCCACGATCCGGCGGTCTCCGGTTGTTTGCAGAATCTGTAGAAACTGATTCGAGAAAGTCTCGTTGTGTTTCTGGTGTTCCGCCTGCCACCTTCGAATTAGCTTTGTCCCCTATACCGCTTTTCTGTGGCCTCACCCAACACTAACAAACTCTTCTCCGGCAGTCGCTTTCCGCTCGAGATGTTGTCCAGCATGGGCTTCCATATCTCCTCCCTGTCTGCATCTGCCGTGACTGGACGGTCATTGCTGCCCGGGGTGCGCGTGGGGAAGTTGGGGGTGCGGCGCGCGCTGGCCATTGCGGAGGTGGTGTGGACGGTGGCTTGTGTACTGCCTGCTGCGGTCTCTGGTCGTGTGGGCGATCAACTCACGATGGACCAGGATTTGTGTGGCGGAAGAGAAAGGGGCAATGCGGCGGCGGGGAGCGTGTCTTGCGGGGTTGGTGTTGGTGTAGTTGTTTCCACGTCGTGGGTACCTTTTCTGCAGGGATGCTGCTCCTAGCCCAGCCCGAGCTTCTCCAAAAGTTCATCTCCGAACACACGACACCATACTCACAACCAACCCTCACCATGAACTCTATCCGCGCGATTCAGCAGCTGAATAAGCGCGAACTCGAGGCTGGAATCAGTCCTGAAGGCTCCTGGCATACCGACTACCGCGACACCGCCTTCATCTACATTGGCGGCCTTCCCTTTGAACTCTCTGAGGGTGACATCATTACCATATTCTCCCAGTACGGTGAACCCGTATGGATCAAGCTCGCGCGCGACAAAGAGACAGGAAAGTCGAGGGGCTTCGCATGGATCAAATATGAGGATCAACGGAGTTGCGACTTGGCGGTCGACAATCTAGGCGGTGCCAGTATTATGGATCGAATTATCAGAGTGGATCATGCACGATACAAGCCCAAGGACGATGAGGACATGAGGGACAACACCATGGGAGAGCTCGATATCGATCCAGGAGTTGAGTCTGACAATGGCAGGGGGAAGCGGCGCAAGACTGAAAGCGAATCTGACTCGGACGAAGACCGACCGCTCCTGCCTGAAGAGATTGAACTGGGTCGTCTCATGGACAAGCTAGATGAAGAAGACCCAATACGCGACTCCCTGATCAAGCGACAACAAGAAAAGGTGGACGATGCAATCAAAAGACTGAAGAAGCAGAAGCGCAAGGAGAAAGAGAGAGCAAAGAGAAAGGATAGGCACAGCCGGAGAGATGGATCAAGAGACCGCGATCGTGATAGAGAGAGAAGGCGAATTAAGGAACATGGAGAGCACGATGAGCGGGATAGGCGCTCGCGGCGGAAGGAACATCGGAGCAAGAGTCGTGAGAGGAGCAAAGATCGCTCAGAAGACAGACATGGTCGACGCCGATCAGAACGAGCTCGAGATGAAAGTGAGAATTCTCGAGATCGTCACCGAAAGCGCGACCGCCGGCGTTCGGCATCCGGCGAAAGAGAGAGGAGGCACTCGCGCACAAGAGACGCACGTTCGCCCCTCCCATACCGAGCGCGCTCCCCTTGACCGTCTCTCGAATATCACCCAATACCGAAACATTAATGCCTGTCGTTTTACTTTTTACTGAGCTGAAAAGTTCAGCCCTGCTATGATCTGCTCAGCCGTACCCAAGCCACGCAGGTCTTTTCCTACTCCAGCCTACCACAAATGCATTCTGATATGTTACGCCTCATGTAGGTCCAAGACTATTATACACACAACCAAATCTCTCCATACACTTGGTTTTTTTGCTCTCATTATGCCTAAATTCTGCAGCTAGTTTGTCACCAGCGATGCTGGTTATTTCTCTAAGGGTTATACCTTTGGGCTTAGGAAGGACCTAAAAGCCATCGGCCCTAGTGCAATGCCCGGTATGGCAAGACGAACACACCTGGCGCAAACATACTTTGAGAAAAAGCTTATTCCTCCAGCAAACGTCTATCTACGCCACCAATATAGGACGTTAATTGTTATAGCCTAGGGTCTTCGTTTCACCGACTGTGTAAAAGTGGGGTTCATGGAGTGAGGGCCATAAAAGGCTTATCGCATTCCAGCTGTAAACTATAAACAATTGAGAAAACTGCAGTAATCGTGTTCTTAGAGAAGATTCGTAGGATTAGCAAACCCCAATCATTTAAGACAGACTTGATAGAGTCATAATACACGATGCTTTGAATTACCTATTTCTCTCCCGGTATCCATATGAGAAAGCAGTGAGGTTATATCCTGATTCCACAACCAGGGACTATTGCGCCGAAAACTCCTCGCAGTCCTTACGATATACTTTGAATGCTCCCCACAGTTTTTGTATCCTATCAATCATCATCTTCTTCGTCGTCGTCTTCTTTGTTCGTCTCTCCTTCAGCAACCTCCTCTTCCTCCTTACTGTCCTCTTTTGTCTCAGGTTTTGCACCAGCATCGCCATCATAATCCGGCCGTATCACTTTAATATCCTTCTTCGCCAGCGCAGACTCAATGAGCGGAGCAGCAGCGAGTAGTGCATTGTATTGGTCAATGGAAAGAGAGATGCCCTAGTTCCGTTAGCACTGCAATCTCACATACAAGACACTGATAGATGAGAAACAAACTTACTTTCTTTCCCGGCTTCGTCTCTCCAGCATCGGTGACATAGTATTCACGAATGCTGACGAAAGTGTTTTTGTTGAAATCGCTAACAGTCACGCGTCGCTTGCCACTGCTATTTAACTATGATTCTCGTAAATAAGAATTCATACACTGAGCCAATTGTATCACGTACAGCAACAAACGCATCACCGTTATCATCCGTCTTAAGTTCAGGTACAACGGGAAGCGAATCATCATCCTCATCGCCTTTCGCTTTCTTGTTTGCACGTGGCGCGCTGTCGTCGTCATCAGGAGAAGAGCGTTTGTTTTTGAAACTTTTCTTGAAGCCGCCTCGAGCGCCGCCTCGCTTGAATCCTGTCATTGCTGTGATATGGGGAAAAGTGCGTGCAACAACGTGAAATGTGGGTGAGGGCGCTATCGATGGCGATGACGCAGGGCGTGGTTTGACGCGCTAGAAAAACGCGCTAGAGACGCGATCACATGATTGCATTCTCAAAGTTTATCACTGCATGGTTTTCTCAGTTGGGCGAAGCGAATGTGTCTATTTTGTGGAAGCGAGCGTAGGAAATCGTCAATCTATCATCTGTTTTTTGGGAGCGTATGCACGTTTTATATTGCGTGTATGACTCCACTCTTGATGCTAGAGACTCCACTCCTTATGCTAGAAGCTCCACTCCATGGTCTTGATGGCCGGGCTGGCCGGGCTGGCTGTGCTCGTTCTGGCTTCTGCAGACCCAAAGGACCGGAGATACTACTCATATCAGATCCGATTGACAACCTGCCCTCCTGGCTCACAATCGACTCTGCACGGCTCATTCCTGGATCCCTCCCCACCGACTCTTTGGCCTGAGAAATGTTCCATGCTGAGGCTGTTGCATCGTTCATGTTCAGAGCTACTTCCGGATCGTAGATACTTGGCATACGGTAGGGCGACTGAGGAGGGAAAGTCGTGGCGTATCCGTGAGATATTCCAAGCGCAGATGCCGTTGGTTCAAAGGAGCAGCTTTCCTTCTCTCGAGCGCGTCTGCATGCATCTACAGTGGCGACGATGAATGCGATCAGAAAGAGAAGCCATCCGGCACCGGCTGTGATGAAGTGAACCATACTGAGATCTACCAGCATGGCGAGCCTCCTGAGTTCTGGGGAAGCGGATGTATCAAGAACTCTCGCGCCGAAAGCATTCACGCTCAAAGCGAAACTCAGAGAGATACCAACTGCTGCTCCAACAGCGCACATTCCCAGACATTCCAAGGGGACCATGATTGCCGAGCGGATTCGGATGGGAGGCAGAATTGTTGCGAAGACCAATACGATACTGATCACGGAAGCAAGAGCAGTCTATATCGTCAGTATTGTGGTTTCAGCAAAGAATCGAAAGACGTACTAAACCGATGGAAATCCATGTCCTGATTGCGCCGCTGATCACAGCATCGAAAAACCTCGCCCAGAGTTGTTCCATCTCTTGTGATCCAAACTCAACACTATCGAGAATCGCATCACTACGGGCCTGGATATCGCGAATAGTGAAAATGGCTACATCGGTCTGTTAGTAAATCCGGCTCATTTATCCAGAAGACCAGAGTTGTTCTTACACCAACCGCCCAATCCAGTGACTCCCAGAACGACAATCAAGGCCAGAGCCCTGAGAGTGATCAAAATAGACTTGCCGCACCCCATTATGGTATTAAAAAACGAAAATGCAAACTCCGAAAAAAGAAGAATTTACAGTAATATGCACAGTCCAGCTGGCAGCGGCTTCCAGAGCGCTAGAAAGAGAAATGAAGAAAGTTGGAGAAAGTATGTGTGGCAAACGCAAGCAGAGATCTCACCTCTGACAGCAGACAGAGCATGATTATAGACGTCAACATCATGACACCGTGCTTCGGAGTCACGCTAGCCGAATGCCCTGTCTTGATGCCATCTGCAGTGCTCGCGGGGTTGAAACATCCCTTGTGGCTGGTTGTGCCTGACCCTGCAGGTAACAATGAATCTAGGCCAGGAAATACGAGTTTGCCCTGGACTCTCGGCGCAAGACTCTGGTAGCTGATACGTACTAGTACAAGCGTCTTTGTCGAGGATTGGTGTCGAGGCGTTCACACTGTGCCGTCTGTTGTCACCTTGTAGTTTGTGGCGCAATCAGTTCGAACAACCACAGTACAACGAGTGATCGGTGCGTCTGATATTGCTCCCCCAGAATTGTATGATGCGCAGCATGGGAAGCGTCATGTTACACATTGGCATTCCTCTTTGTCCGTAAAATCGGGAGTGGCTGGGGACCTCGCTGCTCCACGTGATTGCGACTGAGACAAACCTGAGGCGACAAGGCTCGCGGCCGTTACAAGGCTGAAACACCCTCGTCTCCGAGCCACTCAACATCCGTGTATTCTGTTGCCAGGCGCATTGCTGGCAGTAAGGCTGACGTGTTGATATCTGCTTGTGGTATTACAATGCCCTATTGCAGTTTTCCTGGGTGTGTACGTATGTAGGGTGCGCTTTGAATGCATGCCGTGCACCCGATTAGCGAGCCGAGATCAAGAGTAAAGCGCAAGGTTCCGATGGGTCGAAGTAATCATAATGCCCAGCATATCTGTTATATCTCGCCTGGCCTCATCTTCGGAGTAATAGAGTGGCCGTTTTTGTTGCACGGGAATCACCAGGTATGCATTCATACTAGTCATATGCGCGAGAGCCGGTGTCATACCAAATGGGGATTTTCCACGGCGACAGACTCTACTTACCCCGGTAATTGATTCAATCGCCATCCGATCCGCAAAGGCCGTTTTTCATTTAATGGGATTTCTGCCTATCAACACAGTCCAATCGCAACCGGGGTTCTTGTTGCTGTGGGTGACCTGACGGAGTTGATATAAATGAAACCTTGCAGATGAGAGAATCGCGAAAAGCGCGGCAATGGGCACACCTAAGTAGGCGTGCTTGTGTGGATATTGCGAAAACCCCGGCTTACTACTCCAGAACAAAACCATTTCCATAGTAATCTCTAGCATGTGATCCGCCTATGTACATGAGAGATGCATGAGTTAAGACTGACGAACTTGGAGCCTTGCATCTTCCAAGCAGTGGTTACCCTGTGGAGGTTTCGCCCCCTTCCCCCTCCCCTTCCCACTCCCCTTCCCACTCCCCTTCATCAGCTGATGAGTTTTCGGGACAATACTAACAGGCTATACGCAACATCAAAGAGAGGTTCAGCTCGCGCCGATACAAAGGTCGGTCGGTGTTCAGCGGAAAGCAGCCGCAATCGGCTAGCAATTCTCGCTAACTCGATTAGTTCTTATCCCGATCATTCAGTCAAGTACGCGTGATAAGGCATTCGGCCAATTAAGGTAATCAAGGTCGATAGAAGTCTTACATTCCCCGCAACTACTCTTTTGGTTAGTGCTATTTGTCAAGTACAAAGGATCGAAGATATTGATTGGTTGAAGCAGTTCAATTATGCACGTTGTGACAGCGGAGAGGAAACCTAGAAGATGGGTAAACTACCCTCTCGGCATTTATAAGTTCAAACAATGTCTACAAGTGTTTGATTGCTGATTAGGGAATCCTACTATATAGTCCGCCATATGAGCTAACATTCAGGTCCGATGTCCATTGGCCTCACGCCCCCAAACGCATCTATAAGCGCCGAACAGTTTGCGAGGGGCGCCCTACGCAAGCCCTTTCGGCTGCTCACATCAGCCCATACTTGAGAATACTTATCTTGATGGCTCCTCATCCTCTCGTGTACCTAACCTGGAGCGCATTTCCTACATTCAGCGCACACCGAACCTATCATGAGCACTTCTGCCTTGTGGCCGTCAAGTTACCGCAACGCACTGCGGAGAGACTCCCAGTCGAGTAGCCGACTCGAAGAAATGCGTACTCTCAAGCAACCTCAGACTTCAAGCTTTAACCGTCTTCCCACCGAACTTATCTTGAAAATCTGCGGACACATTTCTGCGCACGATCTCTGGCACAACATACGTCCCACTTCCCGCCTCCTAGCTATATGTGCCAGAGAAGCACTGCCACGAAAGGTCTTCTCCGAGAGCACTATCTACATCTCCTGGTGCTGCTTCTGGTGCAGTCTAGGACGCCATTGTCTACATACAGCATGCAACCCCATCACATGGCTATTTCCCGACGCCAAGAACGTACGCGTTGCCCTACTAAGCGACCGTGCGACGGTCGCCAAGGTCATTTTTGGAGATCTGTGCAATTTGGTCACGAGTTATGAGCCGAGGATTCGTATTCACCTAGGCGAGGAAGCACAAGGCGTTAAGTGTAAGAGCAAAGCGATTCGACCACGAATACAACCGCATACGGCAGACTCGGCCTCGGGGTTGCAATCACGCCAAGAAGAATTCGTGATGTGGTACTTTGCAACACAAAAACGACAAAGAGCGAGGAGTCGAATACTTAGGTGTCTTGGGTTTGCTGCTCATTTACTCCGTTTCTTCGCAACAAGCGCCGTACTCCTGAGCGTTGGCTTGACACTCACACTCATTGTCTACGTTATCTTGGAAATATGCAAGTTGGGAATGAGCTGTTACAGAAGCGGAAGAAACTTCATGCGTTTCTGCATGGGAAAATTTCCGCCGAGGCAGTAGAAAATGAAGGGTTGCCATGAGGAATAGAAATGCCATGGGAAGCATGATGCATTTTTTTCATTTTTCCGCTCCGCGGACATTTGGCAGCGAAGCGGATCGCCCGGTCATCAGCCGCAAAAGCAACATGTAAAGCGTGATCTATTTATCCGAAATATGAAGAACAATCGACAGAGAGATCAGTGCTTCATTAGCATTTCAGCCAGCGAAACGCGGACCCTCTCAACAGACGGGCACATACACATGCATTTCTAGCAGATTGCTAGAGCGCATTTACCCCTCAATTTACTAGCAAGAGCGATCTACCCAACAATGCTCGTGCAGAATGCATGGGACAGCCTCGTTCGGAAACCTGCAGTTTGCTCCACAGTTTGCATACTGGACCAAGTGGTTCATGATGGTGGGGTGAAGGGGGGTTCACTTGCGACTACCTAATTGCCAAAACTTGGTACAGCATTCTCCCTGCGTCTATATCGGAAAAGATGACAGCCAGAAATGACTCTTGGACTTGGTTTATAGAAGGATAGCGCACTATCATCAGACCATCTGGATATGCCAACGTGCTTGCGGAATGTAGCATCACGTTGCTACGTGATCATAGCTCCCACTCCACCATCAACTTGTTGTCTGGTCGTGCGTCTCACAACCTTCAACACGGACGAAAACATTATTTTCTTTTCCTTTCGTTCCGTTTCATATTTCGTTCGTATCCCATCCAGAAACTCCTTTTCGTTTCGCTACCTGCGACACATCAGTTCTATCTTTACGCAGAGTATACAACAAGCGATACATTCCTTTACGACAAACATGAACGACGACATGAACGATACTACGATCGCCACTATGAGCGAGGATATGGCTGACGACTCAACTGACCGTATGACGAAGTCCAAGCGCAAGTCTCACATCCTGCTATGGGCAAAGAAACTCGGGAGTTGTTTAACCAAATGTCACCCACGCCGCAAAAAGAAGGCTTCATACATGGATAAAAGTGAATCAATCCAACCGCCTTACCGTACAAGCATTGCGAACCACATGTCACGACATACACTATCTATCCGAAGATCAAGATCCACCACCGGGAAAACAGGGACTATGAACTCGAAAACGACCAGCACGAGCACCAATTGGGCTTTGCCTTCGCAAGGCAAGCTTCAACCGACAACTCGGCATAACCTCCGCCGTGAAAAGACCATTCGGCTTGTAAATGCAAGCGTGAGCTCGTTAGTCGGAGGCCGCCCAACATCACGATCAGCCAAGTCTCCTATAAGAAGTCCAGGTTACACGCCCCGCGAATCAGACATCCCCGAGACACCAGTTCAGAAAACGAGGGGGTATCTTAGAGGAGCAGGAGAAGAGCCATTGCCTGGCCCTCGATCAGTGCTTTCGTGGCTAGATTCGTTCCAGGCCCAACAAGTATTCCACAGAGACTCACCACGATCACCTACACTAAGGAACGACTCTGCTGCAGACCTCACTACTCGATCGGGCCAAAGACGTCCCAACCGCACAGATAATCTATACAGCCCAACTTCGCCGTCAGTAAATAGTACAGCATCTCCACACGGGAAAATGAGCACCGGAGCACGGATTTGCTACCCGCCTTCAATTCACTCTCACGTCGCCTTGAACACCATGTTGACCGAAAGTGTAAGGGGATGGGAGCAGGATTGGGATAAGCCACTTCAACACCGCGTCGGTAGCTCAAAAGGCCTATGGAGGACCGCATCGCAACGTCTCTTGATCAAGAACAAGGACAGCATCCGCCGTCTCAATGCCGAAAAGGCCAAGAAGAACAAGAGTGTTGATATGACAGAGGTACAGAACCGGCCAATACCCCAGACGAGGAGCATAGAAAGCATCCAGGAAATGGTCGAGGAAGAGCGGAGGGCAGACGAAGAGTGGAGTGGAACGTGGAAAGCGTTTGATCGAGCATATGGCCGGGCTGGAACGGTAGCCGGGTAGTTCTAAACTAATATTTATGATCGGATTCACGCATCTCACTCCCGCTTGTTGCTAGGAAGCCCACTCGGCATCCTACAGACACCAGCATCGCCCTGCTTTCTGACGCCTGTTGTTGATGAGCGTGTCGTCATTGATGCTGTGAATGTTGGGTCATGCAAGGCTAGCACCACGCATGCGTGGCCATGTGAGAGAGATAGGGGTGTTGGAAACATGTGTGCGGGCACCTATCACGACTGTGTTTTTCGTTGATTTAGAGGCGGCATCCGGCACGCGATGACGCTGCGCAGGCACGAGATCATATGGAAAGACGGTGTTGATCGTGAGTTGGCAGTCCCTTAGAGCAGATAGCGTAATTTCACGATCTGGTTTACAGAATGCGCTCGCGTCTTGATTGGGGGGTTTTCTCCAAAAGCAAAACCCTTCCCGTGTTGTGCTATGGTATTTTGTGATGTGCATGTCAGACAACAGGGCGGGTCCTCAGGTACACGGATGCATCATACAATGCTTTTCCCTTTGACTCCACCAGTGGGAGGAGCCGGGAGATGGACCGCCCCAGATAACGTGCTTGCTTTTTGAAGAAATGGGTATGGGCTAAGGCGCGAAAGAGAAGATCTGATGGAAACAGCAACTCCTTTCTTCTTCCTGCATTGGTCGATCCCAGCACCCCGCGTTCATCCCAAAAACGCGTAAAGACAGAGTAGATAGCCACGTCATGCTACGATACCGTGAGGGGGGCTGGCCTGGTACGTAGTAAGACCACGTACAGCGCAGCGTCACGATTGCTATGGCAATGAAAGTCTGGTAACGCGTGAAAGCAAGCAGAACCCTGCGTATCGGCCACACCCTCTGTACCAAAGTTTTGGAAATAGTCAGAGCTTATAGCTTTTGAGAAGATTCTAAATATCATGGGTGTCTCAGGTCTGCACACGGCCACCCGACTCAACTACCACCATGCCATCCACTTCGTTTTTAGGGAGATTTGATTTTGAGAGGTCGCTTGCAGGGTCACTCGCAGATCTCCCCGGCATTTTCTGCAACGCCTGTCAGCATATTGTGACTGAGACGGGTGGCCGCAAACATGACTGCAAGACGCGACCGACGACTATTCGTGGATACCCGATGTGTTATCTGCCGCATACCGTAATCACATCCGATCTTGGTTCTCCCAATGGCAACTATCAGCTGGAGTTCAATCGCGTTTTGTCCGAGAATTCGAACCTGGCGGTATTTTCAGTTGGACAGGAGGCTCCGGTGTCAGACACTTGGCAACAAGATCAGCAGCGGGTTGGATGCTTATCACGTCTCTTTTCTGCAACCTCCCCTAGGTGTAATGCTACAGTCAGTGTTGGATCATACTGGCCATTCAAGCTGTCGAACCAGGCTATCTGGTACTGGCATGCCGAAGACGGAGTTTTGCTGGTGGACTGGAGCAAGTTGTACACCGACTATTTCACACAGTCAAGGAGCAGCAAGAACAGGAGAAGAATCGAGAGAATCGTTCAGCGTTACCGGGATTTGGAAGCTGAAAAAATGCGGAACGACACTGCCGGACGGTGGACCTCGTATGGCGACTGGGACATCTTTCCAGCAACGCATGCAGAGATAGCCATGGCTTGTAGGTACGAGGGACCGAAGAGCGACTTTGAAGACCGCCTCGATCCCAGACAAGATCGGATGAGTCCTCAGGAGATGGTTATGCGGCTAGGAGACAGGATGGTGGCTGTGGGTGAAGCACTCCGGAAACGAGTCGACGGAAAACCAAAGGTTTACGGGAGCGAAGAGAAGCCCGAATGCCCCAAAGAACCATTATCGCTATGGAGGAGGGCCAGCTACTCCAAATTGCTGTAATTGTACGCACTATTACCAGGGAATGATTCTGCTTCTTTCAATGAGTAAGGTCGCTAATAGATGCTTTTCCAACATAGTATGACGTCTGTGCAAATTCCAGACGCGTGACGCGTGAACCAATCTTTCGCTTTTTAGCGACAAAAAAGTCCAAACCCCCGCTAATGCCCCGCCAAACATTTCACCAACACTAATCTCTTACAAACCCCAATACAATAATCGCAAAAGGAAAAGAATGTCTGGCTGTGTAATTTGCAAAAATCCTCTCGAGGTAGAAGTCGAGCGCGACGAGGATGAAGAGTACGAAGGCGGAGCATCTTCGTCGGGCAAAGCACCTGCGCCCGCCCCAGAAACTGTCCCAGATGATGTCCAATTGTCCTGCGGATGTCACTTCCACTGGTAAGCAAACGATTCAAAAAATCCATGTGACTGCTAATCTTAAAAACCTCAGGGACTGCCTTCTCTCAGCTTACGAAATAACCTCCTGCCCCAACTGCTCAAAAGAAATCTCCGTCACCGAAGACAACACGAAAAAAGTCTTCTGCAGACTCAACAACGAAGGTGGAGTCCAAGAAAACCTCGATATCCTACCTTTACTCGTAGAAGAATCCTACCTCAAAGCGTACCCCGAAGATCGCAAGGCCCGCGCATTCCTCGAGTTCTGTCGTGCGGGTGACTACAAGGCTATCATCGAGCTGCTGCTGGACGATAGTTCGGACGACGAAGATGAGGACGAGCAAGGAGATGTTTCTATGAGCACCACAGATGACCCTGAGAAGGAAACGGGCATCGACCGGGTACTGAGGTATCAAGATCCAATTGGTGATATGCAGTCTGGTCTACATGCGGCGGTACATGCACAGAGTAGAGAGGTAGCTTGGTTGCTCCTCCTGCTCGCAAGTAACTATCCTCTGCTAGAATTCCCACCAGAGGTCTTCCAGGAAGCAGAGGCCATGGGTATCATGCGGGGTTTGACGGAGGACAAGGTCGATATCAGGAGCCTGAAGGATGCACAGGGTCGGACTGCAGAGGATATCGCGAAGGAGATTGGTGGAGTGTGGCATGGATGGACTGGAAACAACCGCTTGGCCATTTGAGTCATGGCAAATAGAGCGTACGTTGAACTGATCGCCACCGATCTTAATGTTCAACCAAAAAAGGGTTTTCGGATGATAGGATATGGAGAGCCAGGACCATGTAGCTATATACCACTGAGAATTATATGTATGACATAGAGGTGCTCATATTAACGAGGGACACATGCCTATGTCGGTACTTTGCCGCTCATACACTGTACACTTGGTTCACAACAGTATCTACATTTAACGCCTTTAGAAGACCCAACCACTACAAATACGCAGTCGTGGAGAATTTATTGGGGATTAAAAAAAAGAAAAGAGAAGACTAGCTAGTGGCTTGTTGCTTAGCCTCGGTTCATGCACAAATGGATACGAACAAAACAAAAAAGAATGTGAAGATACATAACTAGATGTCTGCAACACCCGCAAAAAGAATGGTTCGAAGAACCCTGAGCAAGCTCAGGCACGATGTCCCCTTCGTGGATCGAACACGATACCTCCAGATTTAATGACCGAAGACTTCAGTCTGGCGCTCTCCCAATTGAGCTAAGGAGACGGTGTTGTGTTGTTTGATGAAGGACTTGCAGCTTTGTACATTTATAGACTGAACAAAACAGCCATATAGTAGCTAAACCGTGGTGGAGTTACGATATTGGTTTGTCAGAAGAAATGACTACGTTTGTGCCGTGTTGAAAATTATTCCGAGGATAGTGGGGTGGGGCGGGGTAGAAGCAGTGGATTTACGAACTGCCGGGCACAGACAAAACGTACGTAGTTTAAGTGCATTACCTTAAACCGGATTATTAGTTTAAGGCTAGGGTATCTAAAATCACTAAGGATCAAAGAAAATGAACGTAGCAGTTGTAGAGTGGTGGTTGCATAACAAGACTCCATTTACGTTAGCTATATCACTTCTTGTTCCAGACTATACCTCTATAATTCCAGGAGTGCTAGGGTTTCCCCTAATGAGGTAGAGGCATGAAGTATTGTAATCTCTGGATGATGATACTTTTAGTGAACTGCTTCATCCTTCGATATTCAACGGCCTAGTCATAACTTTTTTACATGATGACTAACCCTCCAAAATGCTTGTATTTTCGGTTTTCTCGGAAGGCATCACCATCGAATGGTACGGGTCATACGCCGTATTAGGCAGGAGAGTTGAGCTTTCCCTGTAATGATGACAGACCCACTCCTCCATATATCCGTGACAATCTGAACACCGGCTATTAGTCTTCTAGATAGTTATTCCTCCACCTGTTCTCGTTGATCATAATGCTGCGACTTCATGTTTCTGTGACTCGTAGAGTCTATGATTCCTAACCTGACACAGTGGGTGAAGTTGAAAAACGATAATTCAGCAGCAATAAAAGGCGCATTGTCAGAGCCATGAGCATTCGGAAGTAAAAGATCAGTATTTTGAATTCCACACCCTACGCCTGTACAATAAGTCTCATTCATTTCGCCATAAATGCTCGTCCCCTGTTTCAACTCCTCGCTTATGGTATCTCATGCTCGCATAAATGGTAGAATGTGTGTGATCGTTCTCGTTCACTCGTGAGTCCGGTCGCTCGACGGAAATGCGTGCCGTTTATTTCACAACACCCTCATCCGCATTGAAGCAGTCACCGAAGTCTTTGCTATGCTTGTTGGTAGCGTGGTCGGTCAACATCTTGCGGCTCGTGGTGCCCTGGAAGGTCTGGAAGCAGGTTTTGCACTTGATGGTTTGGGCGGCGGCATTCTGGTGGCGCGTTAGCAACCCAACTTGCAACAAGAGTAGCCTGTGGTGATGGTCGCAAAATCGTGCAAGAATATGGGGTACGTACAGCCTTCAGTTGACTCTTGGCTTCTTTGGGGCCTGAGTCGCCCTTGCGGTCGCGCTTCTGCTGTGCTCTAACGTTTCGTTAGTTACTGCCCCTCTAATCACGCCTGGTCAAGGCAGTCGCGTACTTGGCTCCGTTGCCCATTTTGTGTTATCCTAACGGTAATTAATGGCTAGTTGTGTGAGTGCAGATTTGGTTTTCGAGAGTGACCAAAGATGGAAGGTTGCCCAAGTGAAGCCCAACTGTCGCTGCGAGATATTTTGCTGCGGCGGGGAGGGTCCAGGCCGTAACCAGACAAAGGCGGTGATTGATATCCCGGCGCTAGCCTGTATCTGGCTAGTTTCACCGCGCTATCATGTGAAGGCCAATCCATCTCTTACAGGGCGCGTAACGAATTGACCTTCATCAGCTAAAGTTGTCGTCTGACTTGCTGTCAAAAATGACAGCAGTGGCGTCACGTTACTTCCGAGGAGTGACAAGCACGGTGGTCTGTTGCGATGACTATCCACTGTCGCAGATTTGGGACGGCTGCAGCCCCGTCACACCTAACACAGCAATCCAGCAATTCGATCTGTCACCGGGATTGATCTGTCACCGAGTTCGACGTTACAGAACAGAGAAACATGTCTTATGAACTATGTGTTGCGCGATTGTTAAATTCAACGAATTGTTGTCAATATTACTTGCCTTTACTTCCATTTAGTTTGGTGCTGCGCACACCTGCTTTCCTCATTCACATCTACTTCCACTACGCTTACCTTTCTTGTTGATAAAGCGCTTCTCTAAGCAGTTTTGATTGTCTCCTCATCAATTTCCCCTCTACGCCATGCCCAGCATCACTCGGAAGACACGCCTTCGGGCCGTTATAGCGATATCTTTCTGCTTCTTCTTGGCAGAGATATCAGTCGGCTTTTATACTCGTTCCTTAGCCCTTGTTGCAGACGCTTTTCACTACGTAAGTTTGACTGAGACCTGGGGCTGTTCACCTGAACATACACCATGCTCTTATCTTACTCGCTCGTACAAATATCTAAACTTCACTCTAGCTCAACGACCTGATCGGTTTCATTATAGCCCTGGTGGCAGTCCAAGTGTCAGAGCGCAAGACATCACCTGCAGACCTTTCGTTTGGTTGGGCGCGTGCCCAATTACTTGGTGCCTTCTTCAACGGCGCCTTTCTACTAGCCCTAGGCCTCAGCATCGCCCTACAGTCTATCGAGCGCTTCATCACCATTGAACACGTCGACAACCCAAAATTAATCTTAATCGTGGGATGTATCGGACTGTTTCTCAATATCATCAGTGTTTTGTTCCTGCACGAGCATGATCATGACCACGATCACGGCCATGGTCACAGCAACAACAGCGATGGAGAAGTTCGATTATCTACCCCAACACACGCCAATCACTTGCATCTAGTCATCCAACCTAAGAAACATGGCATGGATCTTGGTATCTTTGCTGTTCTCCTTCACGTCATTGGCGACGCCATCAACAACATCGGTGTCATCATCTCAGCTGTAATCATCTGGTTCGTAAAGTCACCCAACCGCTTCTACGCCGATCCGGCAGTCAGTATGTGGATCGCCATTATGATCTTCCTTTCTGCGCTGCCTCTTACGAAGCGGAGCGGTAAGATTCTCTTGCAATCCGCACCATTGGGCGTCAAGATCGATGATGTCAAACACGATCTGGAAGCCATTCCTGGCGTATTGGGTGTACATGAGTTACACGTCTGGCGTCTAGATCAAAAGAAGGCAATTGCATCGGCACATGTCAGGGTCAGTGATCCTGACATTGCGAGCTTCATGGAGAAAGCAAAGATCTTTTCTGAATGCCTGCACGCATACGGCATACACTCTGCGACACTCCAGCCCGAGCTTGCATCACCTACGGAGAGACTTGAGGATACCCCAGGTGCATCTGAAGGAGTAACTCTAGCAATGGCTAGTGCAACGAGCACAGCGCGTCCAAGTACAGAGAAGTGTCGCGTCCCATGTGGGTCGTTGTGTGAGGAGTTGAAGTGCTGTAATTAGTGTCGGTAGATTATGAGCTCATTTAATGAAACTATACCAACATGTTCATACGCGTGCCCAGCAGTCATTAATTGGCATCTTACCAAGCAATGAAGTCTGGATACAGTAGGCTCGGGGTGATTTCGGTAAAGGGTAGTAAGCTACATAGGTAACGTGGGGCCCCGCAACGCCATACCTGCAACACCATTACAGTCCGCCGACCTTTGCAAGCTGTATACTAAGGCATATCCAAACCCTGACAGGATTCTTAAATTATCTGTCCGGTTAAAGTCAAATATCGTAGATCAGACCTTGTTCCATTTGTCAAATCCCAACTCATCTCATCATGTCCAACCCCGCAATCCACAAGTATGGAACTGACGATGGTTGGCACGGCGTGATCCAAGAAGGCGGCGAATTTCCCCCAGAAAAAGATCGATACCATCTTTACATCGGTAAGCCTCGTCAAAAACCTCCAAGGTTACCAAGAAACAAAATTCTCAATCAATCGACTCTACATCCCATCCCACAAACTCACCCCAACCCTAGGTCTCTTCTGTCCCTATGCCCACCGCGCCAACCTAATCCGGCACCTCTTCAACCTCCAAGACCTCCTCCCCATCTCCATCGTGCGCCCATACCCAAAAGGCGAGCCGGGCTGGCGCTTCGACGCCAGCTACCCCGGCAGCACCCCTGACCACCTCTTCAACAGCCAATTCCTGCACCAAATCTACTTCCGCGACGACCCCGCCTACGAAGGCCGCTACACCGTCCCCATGATCTGGGACAAGAAAGGCCAAAAAATAGTCTGCAACGAAAGTGCCGAAATGGTGAAATGGCTTCCCCACGCTTTTGCCTCTTTAACACCGCCACCGCCTTCTGTTGTAGAAACCTTGTACTACTACCCCACGGAGTTCAAGGACAAGATTGACCAAATAAAACCCTGGCTCACAGACCTCATATGCAACGGCGTCTACAAAGCTGGTTTCGCCCCGTCCCAAACCCCTTACGAAGACAACGTCATCCCCCTCTTCGCCGCCCTCAACACCCTCGAATCCCTCATTTACACAAACGGCGGCCCGTATATCCTCGGCAGCCAAATCTCCGAACTCGATCTCTTTGCCTACCCGACTATTGTGCGCTTCGACACGGTGTATGCGCAGCATTTTAAGACAAATCTCGGGTCTATACGACATGACTATCCTGTGCTGAATAATTGGTTAAGGGGGTTGTATTGGAATGTGCGGGGGTTTAGGGAGACGACGGAGTTTAGGCATATTAAGGAGAATGTGAGTTTCTTTTTTTCTTTTTCTTCTCCTTCTTCGTTTCTTTCTATCTCTCGACTGGCTTGCTGGGTTGCTTGCCTTTTGGAGTGGAGTTGCATAGGGCGCGCGTTTGCTGACAAAAATTTTTGTTTCTGAATAGTACACAAAGAGTCATGAGAGTATCAATCCGTTGGCTATTACGCCGTTGGGACCGTATCCTGATGTCGAAGAAGGGTATGAAGAGGATTGGAGTAAACTGAAGCCAGGAAGAGTTGCGCATCCGAGGGTGTTGGAGGCGCAGAGTAAGCTGTAACTGTGCAGACTGTGACGCAAGAGATAAAGTCAAAGATATCATTCCGATCTAAGCTTTTTGGGTCATTCCCATGCCCTAATTCCATAATGTACATATCGCGCAACGCCAATGGGTGATATGGCTCCAAAACAGCGCTACAATAAAGAACCTTTCCTTCCCACCGCAGCCCCCACAACCAACCAGAGAGTCCATCTACTGTGTCTTCTTGGTGCTCTTCTCAGTAGGTGCGCTGTACAGCCAGACAGCTACGAATGCGAGCCATCCGAGAACGGTGACCCAGATACCTCCAATCCAAACCCAAGCGCCGCTAATCTCATAACTCCTTGGGTATTCATCGTGAGCAAAGTGCCTGACGGTGACCTGCCTCTTCTCGTCGATGTTGGTGACAAATGGGCGACGGTAGTTGACACGGAAGTTGAAGATACCGTGCTGATCAGGTGTCTTGAACCCGGTACCGAAGATGGTGGCATTCTCGGTCTTCGCAATTGGAGACAGATTAAGACGGTGGAAAGGCGAAAGCATGCTGAACTCAAGCTGGACGTTGTCGTTTGAAGCAGGGACAAAGGGTTCTAGGTGGTCCATGTTGTACTCGGAGATTTCAACTTGGAAGTGCTATTGTGAAGTTAGCTTCGTACCATAGAAGTGGACATACAAGCCACTTACAACATCCGTCTTGATACGGTAAATGCTGGGGTTGCTCTCTGGGATGGAAGTGCTGGTGTTCAACTTCTTGCTGGCACCTTCATCCTGGTAGTGTAGGAGCTTTCCAACCTTAAGTACACCAATCTCTTTGAAAGCCCAGGCCGACACCTTCTCAGCAAATTCACGGTTTCCGGTGGTGATGGACTTGTCGCCCAGCTTCGCCTTCTCAGCGAACCACTTGTTTTGGAGCATCTCAGCAGAGCCAACAACAACCAAGCGCGCCGCGTTGTTTGCCTGCATGGCAGAGACCAGATTCAACTGACCACCGACCGCGAAGGGGTCCTCGGAACCCTCAGCTTCATCCTTGGGGTTGTAGCTGTATGCAGTACTGGGGGCACGAAGAATGGGCGAAGTGAGAGGAGACTCGTTTCCAAGAGTCTGACCGACAGCGCGCGGGGCCGCAATGTATCCCTCACCAGAAAAGTAGTTCTTGACATCGGGCCTGAGCGCACCTGGGAACGGAAGGAGAAGAACATCGTGCGCCTCATCTGCTGACAGCGAATCGTAGTTGAAGTGGTCAACGACCAATGCGCCCTTGTCGTTGGGTACGCTGATGTCGACTTCGAGTAGCATTGCCTGAACGGCCGTAGGAGTAGGGTATTCGCTTGAGAGGGCAACAAGGACGTTTCCATTGTTCTTCATGAATTCGAGGAAGTTGTTCGCAGTGAGGGCAGGGCCGAGGCCTTTCGACTTGCCTGGTAGGAGGAGGACATGGTCGTATGCTCGTTCGCCGTGCTTGAGTAATGTGAGAGTAGTATCCTTTGGTGATCCGACGGTTGTAGTGAATCCTCGGGCTGTATGTGCGTGTCAGCGTCGTTGCATGCGACAATGTTGTTCGAGTGAGCATTCGTGAGCGGCATAAGGCCAAGTTGCAAGTTCAACCACTTTGCAATTCCAAACCCAAGGCGTGAACCAATCCAATTCCTAATGCTTGCAAAGAATGTATATCGTCTACCAAGCTGCAATTGACAGAATGAATCAACTTACATGTCAAGTCCTCGAGGAACACGCTGTACTTCTCCTGCTCGGCCTGGTCTTCGAGCACAACCAGCAACCGGCTGCCAGTAAAGCTCTTGGCCTGAGCCACCAGCGACCAGACAAAGGCGAGGGTAAAAGAAAGTAACCACCTCATCTTGTGGTTGTGTGCAAGTTTGAACTTGACGGAATGCGCGGCCGCGTAGAGAGCTGCCATGGGAGATACGTATGCATTTGCCAAGCCCTATCGGTCCCGGAAAATCGCTGCGCGCCGATTGGAGGAGCGCGGGAGGAGCGATGAGCTACCCAGCAGCTAACCTCACGACATAGTCGACTTGCAATTGCGACGCCAGACCAAGGCATTGGGCCCCTTTGTGAATTGCGCCTCGATATTTTCTCGCTTCACGATAATAAAGTTGGTACGCGCGCGCGTCGCTGCTACGCTTTAAACCCCCTACGCTCACACATAACACAGCAAACATGTCCGGCGTCCCTCCCTCCCCGCTCTTCTTCCGCCAACCGCTGCGGTACATGAAATGGGCTGCGTACAACAAGCCGGCTTACTTCTACTCGATCGTCATCGGCCTCGCTGGTCCTGTAATGTTGGTTACCGTCCCTCCGATTCGGAGATACATGGGCGCAGAGCCCATTCAGAAGATTCCCTTGACATACCCAGGTACGTGATAACAGGGGAGGAAGGGGAGGGATGGAGAAGAAGACAATTTTCTCTATGTTCTTTCTTTTATGCGAGAGAGTGGTGCGCTGATTTATTGCAGTACCAAAGGGACCACGGCCAAGGCCAGCGGGATATGATGATGAGTAGGGAAATGTTAGAAGAGATAGGAGTGGGAAGTTCAGATGGTTCCATTGGAAGCTCGCACGATTTTTCGTAGGAGAGCGTGTGAGCAAGTGTAGGACGTATCAAGCATGGTATTTGGGTCGTAGATGCAGCAGCATACTGTACAAATCACTTTTTCTTTCCGTCAGCATACCCACGCAAAAGCATATATGATGTTCGGCAAGCCGTTCTTTTTGTCAGTTATGATATGTGCACAGATCCATACTTCGGGATTTGGTATATTTCAGTCTCTCATTGTGGAGACGCTGTTGTTCATGCTCAGTAATACCCGAACCAATGCCAATCCGATTGAAACTACCTAGGACTGTCGAAGACAAACGCCGTCAACAACGCCTTTTCATTATGTTATGTTTTAAGTACACGCAGATATGGTCATTGATCTAGCAAGACAATTGTGGAACCAGAAAGAACTAGCAAGAACAAATGAAATGAGTAAATCAAACTCCCAGGAACGAAGCATGGTTTTTGACTTGATGTCAGTGGAGAAGGCATCATGAGATGATATCCCGTTCTTCGCTGTACCTATTTCCATATCTTCTTTTTAGTCCAAACGTCCAATGCCCGCTCTGCCCCCCTACTTTGCCGGGGTAGTAGTGACTTGTGTCAGCTCAGTATCACTAGCCTCGCCCTGATTTACAGCAGACCTTCTCTTTAAGAAAAAACAAATCTTCCTGCTGGGTTGCCCATCCCTCGCACGTTTGGTGGCGTTGAAGCCGTACCCTGGATGGCAGAGGTTCAGAAGCAAGACGGATGCAACAATGACTGCGCCTTCCAGACCAACAAAGTACTTCTGGGTGGTAGCTAGCTTGCCTCTCCAACCCTGACTCAGCTCGGCAACGCGAAACACGCATCTTATGAATATGCAAAGGGTGGATAAGGTCAAAGCGATGACGAAAGCCTTGAATGGCGTTGATATTTGGGGCCTTCCCTCGCCCTCACGCTGAGTAGTCTGCGGAAGCTGTTTACGATTGCGGAATGTGCGCCAGGCAAAGTCGGTAGCTATCAGGATAAATACGAACATTGTTGCAACCTGGAAAGCTAGACCGGCAATCATGACGTTGTCGCCCTTCTTGGTACTCTCACTGTGGTGTATAGCAACACTGGCCATGCCTCCTCCAACAGCCTGGAGCACGAGAGAGATGATGTCGCAGGGGATGAAAATCTTTGGATAAGAGAATGGTTTGATGCGCGAATACTTGGGACCGACAGAGGTGACAATGCGCGAGAGGCAGAGATAGATGCCTGCAGCAAGGAAGGCGGGAGCGATGGTCAGGCAGATGATTTGGATGAGGAAAGGGGTCTGGGTGTTGTCAGTCATCAGTGTCTTAGTGAGGGGCTCGGATAAGACAGTCGGTCGTCTATGGCCAATACATACCTCTGCATACATGTCTTGCTGTGCCAGTATGCGTCCTGCGTAGCCAGCAACCTCGAGCGCGCAACCAATGGCCATGGCGAGACTGAAGCCAAGCCATTTTGCATCTGCGGTGCCTTGAACGACGAAAGTGATGAAGGATATACTGAAGAGCACCAGGAAAGCTGAGTTGATGATGAGCGAGGGCTCGTACATCCAGAAAGCCTTACGTATTGGGCAGTTTTCGGAAGGATGGTAGCAGAGAGTACCGTCATATCCTATCCTAGGCATGGTGGGCAGTGTTGCTGATTCGCAGTCGTCCTGTGAGAAGGAGTAAGGTCAAGGCAGAGGGATTTGTAGGCTTTGTGTATCGAATGCTATTCATATTAGGAAGGCAGGAAAGTGACTAGAGGTGACTGTGACCCAAACCATGGATTGTTGAGTCCCTGTTGAGCTGGAGGGTGCAATGCGAGGGAAACTTAGGGCGGGGTTTGGAATGAGCTGGAAGCTCATACGAATTGAAGTAAAACGAACTGTATTGTTGTTCAATTGGAGATGTAAACAGGCACTGCAAGATGAGGTACTTGAGATATTTGAAGAAACGCGAGGAGAAGTATCCTCGCGGTGAAAACAGACATATGAGCGAGAGATTGCTTGGCATTGAGAGGATGAAAGAGAGGGGTGAAGCAATCACGTGAGGTGCGTTACTCTGGTACTTTGACCCTAAGGTGCTTGTCTCCTGTGAAGTGATCAGGAATGCTATGATTTGATTTGCTGGTGCACATGTGCCTTGGGTCTGGAGCATCACTATATTTACCTCATCCATTTGGCTCAGCATGGTGTCTTGCAGCCACGCACATCTGGAGTTAGGACACTTACGCGCTTGTTGTTGGGAGAATGGCGTAGTAGCTTGTGCACATGGCTGTGCAATAATCTCCACAGTTATACAGATGAGTGGAAGCGACAGGGGTTAATTCACATTTACACCAGTGCTTGGATTAGATGTCAGCAGACAGCCCAGCAGCATAGGCGCAGGTGCTTGTGAGCTTCCTCGTATTCTGATATCGCGGCCAAGGATGGTATGTAATGGTGCCTACAAAGTAACAAGGGCGTCTGTACATTACTCGCCCGCTGATTATTTACGTTGGTGTTCGTAGGTGGCCTCAGATAGAAGCTAGGATACATTGATGTGTGGGTGAAAGCATTGGCTGGATGCGAGGCTGCTTGTTGGCTGAGTATGAAGTTAGGCGTGAACTGTGTTTATGACGTAGGCGGGCGGCCGGTAATCGATACGCAAGGCTTATCCCCGTGCATAACGCCCGCCCGAGCCGCCAAGTGCTGGCTATCCACGGACAAAGGTTTCTGCCGTAAGTCGTGTATGTGGCTAAGGAGTGTGCCTGGAGAGCTTTGTGCAATATACGAGTAAGGGGGGATAACCATGCTTTTGGAATGTACCTGTGGGGTCCCCAGCCGCCAGCAATGCAGGTACAAGCGGGATGCCGGACGAGGCAGAGCCGATCATCATGCACATGACAGTCAGCAGTGACATGCCAGTTCCCGGACGAGGGAACCACGTCTGTACTGGAGAATCGACTCTTTGTAGAGGCGAGTCAGGGTTTGATGCGCTCGATCAAGTAGGTACACACAGGACATAGACCAAGACACATAGCTCGGGGGCCGTGGGCATCCTTCAGGCCGCAACTTGGGTGGCTGGTCCCAGCTCCGACAGCGGACAGGGCGACTATTCGGTCGCCATGTGTCAAGATGAAGGTGAGTGGGTTGAGTGAGTGGACGCGGACCTCGCGGCAGGTTGGACAGCTGAGCGTGTCGAGAGGGGCAGGCATAGGATGAGGCGGTAAAGGGTTCGACATGTACTAGTACATGGACATGTAGTAGGTGGTAGTAGAGGGCGAGGAGCATGGGGGGCTGTCATTTGCTGGATGGGCCCAGGAGCAATTACCAATCCACTGCGGGCTCTAGCGCCACCAGCACGGTCGTTGCGAGATGGTATGCAAGCCGACGTCGACATGGCCCGCCGGTGCGTGGCCCAGTCGTCTTCACCATCCTCGAATCCGCTCCGTGTTTCTGCCCTCTCGACATTGCCCATCTTGCGCCTGCTAGCCCAGCAGTCCATCGTCGACGCTAGTACTGTCCCTGCTTTGGCGAGCTCCAAGGCCACACCACAGCGCCCAAAGTGCCTCAACTGGCCTTGCTTGGCGCCCGCCAACCCCAATACCACGTCTTCGGCATTGACGCCTCCATCGCCGCTGTCACTCGTCCCGACTACCCAGGTGCTTATCCCGCGTCCTTCCACTCTCTTGGACGTTGGCCTTGTCCCACGCCCCCTGCTAGCACCACTATCCTGTCAGTCGCCATGCCATCGGAAATAATAGAGGGGCTCTCCGCTGACTAGCCACCAGTACTGTCCCTCACACAAACCACCCCTCGAAAAAGGTGCGTCAACAGCTCCCCACACGCCAACACCGTGTTTTGCCACGATTGCCAGTCAAGAGACGCTGCTGCGATCATCTGCGCATACGCTGGGACAGTCATCTCCGATCGAGTGCTAACCGGGGCACGCCAGACACGACCGAGGGTAGTTTTGGACGTAGCTGGACTTTTTCTTAGGCACGACACGACACGACGCCCGCCACACCGTCTCGGTGATTGGGCATACGAGCAAGGATCGCCAGCATGGCAGCGGCGACTGCGGGTAAGTACTGGCTGTAAAGCGTCATGGGCTACCCACCAAGCTCTCTGCCCATTTCCCTGTCGCACCACACCACCTGTGCTTGTATCTTTTAAACAGCTGTACCTTTTGTTCGTTCGCATATCTGACACTGCTTGTTCGCTCCGTAGGCTACGACTGGAACCGCTCATCGCCGCTGCGCTCCTCGCCCGATACCTCGTCTTCCATGTACCCCGACCGGCCCATTCGCCCTCTACCCAGCCGCTCTCTCCGCGCCCGCTTGTCGCCTGAGCAGGCCGAGACAATCGTGTACCCGCACAATCCACCTCCCACCGGTCCGCTCTTCAACTTCCCATACATGGCAGATGAGCGAGTGCGTCCTCACAGGACTGGGACCAATGATCACCACGCCTGTCACTGTGGACACACTCACTCCGAGGTGGAGAGTGACGATGAAGAGGACGACCGCAGTGGACCCATGCCTGTATCTCCAAGCTACCAGTACAGTAGACATGCCTCTGGAAAGCCTGCAGCCGGTATCGCGGGTACCCATCGCAAGCCAGGTTCGCCAACGTCTTCAGTGGACGGTTATGAATCGTTTGAGAACACCAACAACAAGAAAAAGCGCAAGATTCCGAACATGGGTAGCAATGGGGCACACCACCCGAGTCTCTCGGCAGATCTGGCTGCCACAGCCGTAGCACACGTTCAAGATGCAGGGCCAGCCGACGATGGCGAGGGAGATGGCGCCGCGCGCTACTATGGCTCCGCGCCGTCTACACCACAGCATAACACGACTTCTGGAACAGGCATCTCGGGTGCAGGTAGAGGGCGTTTTGGACGTTCTGGCTCTGGTCGGTCAGAGAGACGTGTCTTGGCTACGTCCAGCACCCTCGCCAACGCCAAAGCCAACAGCAAACGTACGGTGCCACCTCGGGAATTCACTCTTCTTCCCTTTTCAAAAAGAGTCCGTGCGCTAACTATTTGTTTTCTAGGTCCTCCGGAGCAAAGCGGCATCATTTCAACCGCCATTGCAAACGCTGCAGCAACCCCACCACCCCACGGCAACGAGAACGTGAGCCTGTTACAACAGGAAGCCGCCAAAAATAGTGCAAACAAAACCCAATTCACCTTCACTTGTGGGTCTGACTCAGCAAATAAAATGGTCTGGCCAGGCCAGGAAAACGGCCAATACTCTCAACCTCCAAGTGCCTACCCGAGCACGGCCACACCCCAGTCTCACCCTCAAGCTGTTCGCGCCCGCCCTCCTGTCCGCTCCGACGCTCCAATGGTGTCTACACAGGGCACTCAGACAAGTCCGAACATGAATGAGTCAGGTACATATCCTCCCCCTCCGCAGCCCAATGGCACTGCACGTCGATCTACGGGTCCCCCGCCGCCACAGCAAGCTCCGCCACCACGAAAGCCTCGACGCAGCGCTTCGAAGATGTACGAGTATGCTGCCCGCAAACGTCGCATTCAGCAAGAGTACGCCAACTTCCACAACCCACCCAGTCAACCATGGATTTGCGAGTTCTGTGAATACGAAGACATTTTCGGTCATCCTCCCATGGCCCTTATTCGACAGTACGAAATCAAGGACAGGAAGGAACGTAAACGTCTGGCGGAGAAGCGTCGTCTGTTGGAGAAGGCTAGGATGAAGGGACGCAAGGGCAAGAAAGCAAGCAAGAAGGCGCAAAACAACGCCAACAATGCCCAGCACAACCAGAACCCTCCTCCAGGTGCTTACGACCGACGCGATGACGAAGGCTCCCTCGATCCACAGGACGAGTACTACGACGACGACTATGACGAACCTGTTGCGACTTGTCCCCATGGTTGTCCTCATCACTCGCACCCTGCCCATCCACCTGCACAAAAGGTGCCCGGATTGCCTCCCGGAGACCCCCGTGCAGGGGGGCCGCCTGTGATTAATGGCGCCTAACAAATGGACGAGATGGGGTGGGCCGTCTGTGTTCTTGCATTATGTCTTGCGTTTCTGTCTTTTCGCGTTGCCTTCATGGTTGGGGTTGTCGCAGCAGTGGGTCGAATATCAAAGCGTGGACTGAAGACAATCTTTGAGGTGAGGCGAGGCTGACCACACGCGGCCGGCCTTGCCAACTCCTATCGATTCCCACTTCAAGACCACCATCGCCCTTTACTCCCATGACCTCATCTTGACGGCACGTTGTCTTCCCTTTTGTGTTTTTTTTTCTAGCGTTCTAGCATTGTTTCTAGCATTTCCCCGGAGCCCCTGCACACTCAGTCGTTTCCGACTCTGCATCATACGATTACGACCGATTTCCCCAAATCCCCCATTCGGAACCCCTACATACGATATATGACATGTCATAACACCATATATCATACCACAACATACCATTACAACCCCACTCTAAAACAAACACACCCATACACAAAAACTGGAGCCTCGAGATGGGAGAAGACGGACTGTACGATACCTTTGGCTAGTCTCGTAGGCATTGTAGAAAGAAAGGAAGCATTGGAGTAGTATGCGTGGCCCCTTTTTGAAGCTTCGGCTGAAGTCTTCGGCTACTTGCATATTTTCTTGCTCTCGGCCGCTTGATGGAATTGGCGTGCTATATTGAACTTGCACCGGGCTATAATAGCATCATTGGCATACATGTGTATGCAGCATGTATTCAGAGAGCAGTCAGTAGATAGAAATAAGATCCTGAAAACCACTCATGCGTCTAGTTGTCCTTGCATTAATGAAAGCTTTCATGTTAAGCTGATATGCGATACTTTTGTATTCTGCTCCTCTTCCCAGAATAAAGGCCCCTCGAAAAGAAGAAAACGGATATGGACATGTACGCAATGAAGGAAGGAAAAGAAAGGTCTTATTCGTTACATCTTCTACATCGTCATCGTCATCGATGATACCATGCTATCTATCATACCGGCTCCCCTCCGCTCTTACATCCTCTCCACAGGACTCAGACCCAGAATCCTCATACCATTGTACAAGACCTGCCTGGCCGCAACATACAGCGCCAACCTAGCAATCAGCACGTTCCTCTCGGAGCCCACAACCTGCAGGTGATCGTAGCTGCTACTCAGCGCATGCGCCATCTTGAACAAATAGGTAAGCACCGTCGTGGGCTCCTGTGTCTTGAGCGTGTTGAGGAAGGTATCGGGCCAGCTGGCTAGCTGGCGGACGAGCTCGACGGCCTTGTCTTCCTGGAGCAGACTCAGGTCGGCTGCGGTAGCGAGGTCGAGTTCTGCGAGCGAAGGGTCTGATTCGACTGCTTTGCGGTAGATGGAGCAGAGGCGGGCGTGGGCGTATTGCAGGTAGGGGCCTGTGTCGCCTTCAAACGAGGTCATGCGGTCCATGTCGAAGGTGTAGTTGTTGATGCGCTTGCCCTTCATGTCTTGGACCATGACGGCCGAGATGCCGAGAGTGTCGGCAGTTTGTTCGGGGTCCTTGACTTGGGCGTATTTGGTCTCGTTGGTGCGCATGACTTCGTGCATCTTTTCGCCGACATCGCGGAGGATGTCGTCGAGGAATTTGGCAGTACCTTTTCGCGTCGACATGCCTATAGTGACTCTGTTAGTACGGGAATTGTAGTTGAAGCAAAAGGGTTAGGACTAACCCAAAACCATGCCGAAGTTGATGTGTTGACACCTGTCAGAGATGTCTTTCCTGCCCATAAGCTCCTCAATCTTGAACAACTGGGCCAAGTGGAGGTCTTGTTGCGATGCAACAACATAGATCATTTTGCTGTGACAAAGATTAGCATTTTTTCCCTTTTGCTCGTGGAAATAAGTCGTGGCACATACTCGAAGTGATACTTCTCGTCACGCTCAATGGCCGCGCCAATGTCTCGGGTCAGGTACAGTGATGTGCCATCCTTCTTCTTGACGACCGCCTTGCCCAACTTCTTGGAATGCGGTGTGAGGTCTACAATGACTGCACCTTCTGAGTCCTCACAGACTTTCTTCTCCCACATGGTCTTGGCAGCAAGCTCCATGCTCTCATCCTTGACTTGTGACTCTCCACTGTAGTCGTCGTAATGAATGTTCAACCGGGCATAGGTCTGCTTGTACTTCTCAATGGAAAGGTCCTGCGCAAGTCAGCATATAGTACGATATCTTTTGTAGTAAGACTGCTCACCCTGAAGCGTTTCCAGATGCCGAGAGCCTTGGGCTCGCCATCTACCATGCCCTTGAAGTATTTCCTAGCCTGCTCGTCGATACCCTCCTTCTCAATCTTCTTGATATGCTTCTCTTGCTCCGATGCATCCTTGCCCTCCTCTTTGAGCTTTGCAACCTCAGCCTTAAGAGCCTTGACCTGCTCTGCCTCGTTGTGTTGTACATTGCTGACCTTGACGTAGATGTCGTACAGGTGACCAATAGGATTCTTGACGAGCTCCTCTTCGTTTCCGTAAAGATCAAAGCCAATGGCCAAGACACCGTATTGCTTTCCCCAGTCTCCGAGGTAGTTCATGCGAACAACGTCCCATCCAGCGCCCTCGTACAGGTTGGCAAGGAAACCACCAATGATTGTGCTTCGCAAGTGACCGGCGTGGAACGGCTTTGCAATGTTGGGCGAGCTGAACTCGACAATCATCTTCTTGGGGCCAGAAGAAGGGTCAGAGGGGTCCTTGAGACCAAGGTTCTTGTTGAATCCGTAGCTCTCCTTGGACTTGAGAATCATGGGCAGAACAAGCGAAGTGAGGGTTTCGGGCTTGAAGAAGAAGCCAATCGATGTGTTGGTGACAATTGGCTTCTTGACCAGCGGCGACTCTGGGAAAGCGTCGGCCAGCTCCTGTGCAAATGCCTTCATATCCTTCTTCTTCTGGCGGAGCGCGGGGACGGCCAATTGCAGATCGCCATGTTCAGGCTTCGCTGTCCATGCCAATGTAGGGTATATTATTTTCTTGTCTACGCCCGAAACGGAGGAGAGCAACTCGGTGATGTGACTCCTGTATATATCGAAAGGGTTGAGGGCGGGATATGTGTTGGGCTCTTGCGGTACCTTCTCAAGGCCGAGCTTGGAAAGGGTGCTTGTGAGTTCATCCATGGTGTATACTGAGCGCGCCGACGCGTGAAGATTTCGTAAAGGCTCAAAAGAAGTCAAGCCGATCTGGGAGTATTGTCGAAGCGACTGAAAGTTTACTACTGCTCCCGTGCGCTCGCAGTTGTATGCAATGGGTCTTGGATATGGCTTTGGTACAAATTGCCCACGCAGTTGTAGTTGGGATGAGAATGTGTGCAGGCTAGAGACGCGCGGGGGACCAAGCCTAGGGCTGACGTGTGGCAAGAATCTCTGAGTCAAAGGAGACGAGCAAGTCACCGACGGTCTCTTTAAATGAGTGGTAGAAAAATTCAAAAGTCTGGCGCGACAAATATTCGCAAGGCTTTGCTGCATCCCAAATGTGGGGTAGCTGCGATGCGTCAATGGCCCGCGACGGAGGCGCAAACAGAACGCGCTAGTACTAAAATTTTGGAGGGGCAAGAAAATATGACTAGCCTAGATCGAGCTTAGTGGAAAGAACCCCTCTCTCTTGTGGACAGTGTGAACAGTATGTCACGTGTCTCTTCTCATTGACGGTTACCAACTTTACCAGTCGAGCTCGCTGGTCGCGTGAACCCACTCGGGAACCATGAGGCCTACTAATCGACAAGGAAATCAAAACCCGAGGTCTGCTGCATTCGACGCCCTGCATGCAAGGTGCCACAGCATTGCCATGAGGCTCGTATCAGCACGTCTCACGCAATCGGGCTCTTGTACCTCCAGATTCTGACATGCGCATAACGTACAGGATCATCATATGCTCGAACCAGCAACCAATACATGTCGCCGCCAGCGATGGGGCACAGCATATGGGAGGCTGGCCGATTGTGTACAGGCCGTGTCAGGTGCAGACGGGTGGGCGCAGTGTGACAATTCGGGGTTGCATCCGACGCCTCTTGCTATGTCATGTAGATTCGATCGAGCTTCTTTCCGAATCATGTTGTTTTCGCATCTCCTAGGCATCTGGGTCGTTCTCTCTACTCTTGGCAGGTCCGCGTACATTCGAGCATTCGTGGTGTATGTTAATGAGGCTATTGTGGTTCTAATCAACCCAATCGGGTTGCTCTTGAGATGAATACTCGAGAAACTGAATCCTTGGTGATTCGAAATGATGTTACCGCTGAACAGTAGTGCTCTTGTTCCGCTTCTAGTCTCGCGGAATCTGCTTGTATCCTCTTAATGCACAATAACGTGATCCCATCCTTGATACTATTCATCATGTCTGGTTTCTCGGTGATCTTTGCATAATCTCGCGTACATCTGACGTGGCTTCATATGTTGTTTTGCTGTTTTATGACCATGATTTATGCTTTGACTCATGTTCCCGTTTCTGCCCATAATGTGCGATATTGAAAGTACTTTGCGAAACTTCGCATGTTTTCTATTAGCACACCCCAGAATCTATCCAAGAAAGATGTTTTTGGTCAAGCACATCCTCCCAAAAAGGGCATGTCACGTGCCTGCCAATGCAGTTCATGTGCTGCAGACTTTTTGTGCGTGTCGCCTACATAATTTTCCAATAGGCTTTTGCCGCTAGTTTGAAATTTGCATTTCATTTGATAATCAGAGTTTGAGAATTAGATGCTTGCATACGCTATCAGTGATTGAGCCTGGTGAGTGCGTTGCATCCCAAGAGCAGTTGTCACCTAGGCAGGGCTCGAGATGGGCGAGTGAGTCTGATTTCTGAGCAGGAGCTTATGCCTAACACATAACAGTGATGGTTTCAATGTATTGTTGGAAGCCTGAATAGCGACGTCGTTGGGACGCGTATCACGTTCCTATTTAAGAAGGTTGTCGCCTGTGTTATTATGGCTTTCAACCCATTTGGGTATACGTACTGTGCTTGAGCAGTACTCAGTCATAGGCCTAGTTGCAATTTACTACTACAAAACCGAGCTTGACTCACACAAGTTTGTGTCGCTTTTCTCGTTGTTCAAAATATGGCGCTTCATGTAGCAGAGAGGTGACATGGGCAGGTTTGTGTAAACGACAGCAGACCTACTACAAGTCAGTCCCGACAAGACAGTGTCCTCCATATAATCAGAAGCCAAAGCTTCGCTGTCTAGATGTCTGATTGAAATCAGTATCGCGCTATCTATCCACGGTCGTGGGGCGCTTTGTCGTAGTACAGCGCGATCTTTTGCAAAACGTGATACCCAAACGCCTTCATAAGCCTCCCAATAGTCATACTCGTCCCCTGATGTGTGTAGCATGCCTCACGATGCCTGTGATTTGCCCCTATTCTAAAATTACCATGAGTGGTTGTCAGACCGCTCCGTCTGTTGATAGATTCACTTCCAATCCTCAATTGGAAGCTTTGTATTACGAATGCCGTCGAGATAATCTGTCAGAATGGCAACAAGGCTGATCAGTGTACGCGCTGAGAAGAACCGTAGGGTGATACATTCTGTAAGTACATGGTGGATTATGACAGTGCATCTAGCGCTCTAAATCACCAGAAGATGCCAGATTCGAATATACACTATCCATACCTGAGGTTCCTCGTTGCTTGACGAAGTGTTCCATAGACGTCACTGGGCACCAATGATTTCATGTGCTTCTAGAATCGACTGGTGTAACTGAACAGCTCGTTGGGACGATAGCTCGAGCTTTCCCACGTTTGAGAATTCCAGAGTTGTGATGAGCACGTTTCCTGTTTACAGGTCTTCCCGCTTTGTGTTTGTACATGATGAAAGCGCACGGCTAAACACGATACAAGGACGGCTGAAAACTGATGGCCAACCATCTTTGCCACTCTAGTGATATGGAGATCGTCGTGGTGACCTGGCTGATTTACAGGGTCTGGATTGCATTCGAAGGAGTAGCCGCTTGTGCAACGTGGTACAAACGATCAGTTTCTGCGCTCAACCACGTTCCCAGACACCTTCGCATGCCGAAATCATGATTCCATCTGTACTGGTACTGAATTCAGTCCGGATTCCATGGTCAAACAAATGCTTATGCATCTAGACAGCTCTGGCTAGGGTGAAGACCAGGATACTTGCTCCGATTCGAGACGAGAATGCTGGAATTTACGACTTGGGAAGGTTCCTCTTTGCAAAAGAGTGGAACTCTTTATGTTCATCGGCTCGGAACGTCTACTCCATAAATATGAAAACCATGGAGGCGGAGTGCATTGTACTGAGACCTTTCTTCCAGTTACAATTTCTTGTAAGCACTCCACTAGTAGCTGTCATAGCCCAGGCCATGGTGAAGAGGAGTTGAAGCAAAACAGATGCAGGTGTCTCAAGAGGGCTGACAAGAGCGGAACCTGTCGGAACCTCGGCGCGGTTTGTATCCAGCGATCATACAAGAATTGAGTTCACTTGTCTGGTCCCGGTCATTGCGGTCCACTTCCATAAAAGCATCACCGCCCTTTCCCGCGTGGAACGAGTAGTACTTCTCCAAGGAAATGAGGGTAGTGCAGACCAGGGCTATCCTCGCCATCTGCGCCTACCCGCGAACATGGGTTCCTGTCGAGCAGGCCATATCCAGATTATTCGAAGGTGGCATGACGCATGTCTTCTAGATGGCCTCACCAATGAATCGTCATACCAGATCAAGCTTACAGAGTCTATCGAATGTAGTAAGCCAGGGTAGTGGTTGTAGGGAACCCCAATCAGAAGGTGCGCCGGTAATGATGAACTGTCAGCAAGTTGCACAAGCTAGCGAGATGTCGATTGACCAAAGAGACATGTCATTCACCAGCATTCATGGACAGTATTTCTCGAATTTATGCAAATCTGCTGCGCGTAACAACATGCACAAGGACTTAAAGATGAGGCTGAAAAATCGCATATGGGATTTATACCACGAGCCAAGTTTGTTCCGGCTGGGTTAAGAAGTCGAGTCAAAATGCCATGTACTTAGCAGCTGCACGTAGCCGTTAGTCAAGCTAGGATCGGCTCGCGAACAGCGCCGTTGGTAGCTTGTGAGTTAGACGGCGGGATGACGAGTACGGGTCGCTGGAGCAGGCAAAGGCGGGTTGGCCGTGATTGGCAGTGACTCTTGCAAGTCGCCAGTGAGGCGCGGAGACCAAAGATGTTTGTGTACTTTTGATGCGAATGGGTTTCTTTTCGTGTCACTGCTGGCTACGCTGTCGGGAGGGTGGTGGGGGTGTGGTACGGTCTGTTCAATCCATGGCGACGGCTCGGTGATTTATGGTCTCGCAGGCCATGCAACGGGCCCATGAAGCTGGGTTTGTGGTGGTACCCCAGATCGGCAACCGGGTAGGGTATCCGCAGGGTGATGGCGGGCTAGGGGGTGTAGAAGCCGATGTTGGGATTGTGGCACTGGATGAGCGACATGTCGATGGTGGCTGCACTAGACGGACGCGCAGCTAGCACAGGGGCGATGAGGGTGGTGAAGGCAAGGGAAGCAGGCGGCAACACTTTCAGAATGAGGAAGAGGGCGGTCAGCCAAGAGAGGCAGCTGCAGGGGACTACAAGAGGCAAGAGCGATGGAGATGGTGGCTAGGCGTGTGGGTTGTATAAAATGGGCCAGAGTATTCATCGTCGCCAGCACGGTCAGTTAGTTGGCAACCCTCGACCTGAGGTGAGACACGGTCCCTCTCTGCGTCCTTCATCACCGACGGATGACGAGATTCCGGAGTGGCCATCCTCGACTTGCTTTGATTTGCATGCACTGGATATTGGGGTGTGATTGAGAAGGAGGGCCAAGGACAGGTATGCCGGAACACATCGGATCCTTGGGAGGTTGGGTCGTGGATAGATCGACGGCCAAGTGTGGAGAGGGTAGACATGGCTAATGAAGGCATCAGGGAAGCATAATACACAGATACGTAGGCGTTTATCGCCGTGGCACCGCGTATCGCCAGTCTTGTCGCAGGTGGGCGTCGTCAGGGAGTCAAGGCGTCAAGGCATCAAGGCATCAAGGCAGGATACGTACCACTCACCACTGGCCTCTCCCCACCGCCATAAGCAGCGCAGCGGCATTGTGTAACAGGCCCAGAGCAACAGACACACGCCAGCCAGGAAGGAAGGAGGGAACACTCGTCTTAGCGCGACACACCCCAAGGTGAGCAGTTCATTTCGCTTCGCTGCCCCGTTGCTGCCCGGTTCCTGCACCGTTCCTGCCTCGTTCCTGCCTCGTTCCTGCCGCCCCGACTCACAATCCCGGTCGCCCACATGGCTGCCCGGGTTTCTTGTGACGCATCACATTCGTCAATTTACCTGCAACGCCCTCTGCTGCATTTCCACCACATGTTCCGCCCCATCACATCTGCCACTGCTGTCCTCTTTCGACAGCTGTCACCCTTTGCGCATGGACGGGGGCTCCCTTTCTGGCCACAGGACGGAATCGCGGGCGACAGCCGCACGCCCCCGCCGCACTCTGCTCTCCACCAAACCAGTCCGCGCGTGGGGCCCCAACCAGGGCCTGTGTGTGAGCGAGTCCCTGCACCTATCCACTTCGGCCTATATTCTTCGTCATAATGCTATCGCAGCTCTTCTCTTGCTCTACACCACCGCTTCATGAGATTAAAGGGCCCTGGTATTGGACTCTTTCACGCTTGATGAGCATATTGTCGTCATGGCCGAGGGTCAACACTATGCCCTCCACCACTCGGCTTGGATGACCCGGCTGACTCGTGGCTTGTCTTCATTTCCTATATCTTTACTATCAACATCGCCTAGTACCACGTCCATGGCGTCACGCTCCATTGACATTCCTTGCCATTTCTTGCCAGTCATTTCCTGCTTCAAATTACCGATTCAATTTGCTCTTTCTGTCCTTCTTTTTCTCTGATCCTGGCCCCGGCCAACCCCCCACACAATACCCTCTCTCCCACTACAGCAGAGCTAACGCCGACCTGACTCAATCCCTTTATGAATCTCTACTAAGCGAAACAGTTTCGACCTTCATCAGATGCCAAGGGGCTCACGACGAGGACGAGGTAGACATTACAATTCTAGCCGGGCCACCGCTTCCAGGAGAGTCACGTCTAACTCGCCTTCAACATCGCAGTCCCGAACCTCATCGGGCCATACCACTGCACACAACACGGACAGCCACCCGCCACTCAGACGGTCTGCCCGAATCGCCGAATTGCTCAACGGACAATCAGACCGTCAATTGGCCGACACTACATCCTCAATGGCTGACGTTGCGAGACCAAGGGCGCTTGGGGGAAGGTCCCATCGCCCAGTTCATCACCCTGGAAGCGCGCGCACTTCTGGCAATTCAAGATCAGGTCGACTTTCCCTTTCACCCGACGAAATTCGGTACGCCATGGACATTGTAGTGCAACCGCCGCGCACCGCCCAAGTCGGACAAACCATACCTGGCTCCATCATTGTCCGATTACGAACCACCAATGCTGACGCCGATGACGCTATTGCAGACTCGACCAACCTTGTCGCAGTCGCCGCTCTGGTTCCTGCTTCCAGTCCGGCAGACTCACCCGATCCCAGCGCTCTCAATACACTGCTCTCCGGCCGAATCTTCGACACTGTTCACCCTTTTAGCGACGATGAGGCCGACGGCTTCATTGCTTCAATGGACATGGCCGATCCAAACGGCGTGGGCTACATGCGCTTCCCTGAACTTATCATCCGTCAAGCGGGTACATACCGCATACGTATCACCCTGATCCGCATCCGGAATTCCGCATCAGATCCACCAGTCACATCAGCCGGTAACGGCTTGGCGGTACATGCGGTCGATAGCAACCCTATTGTTGTCAGCGGCGGAGGATCAGCCACAAGTACGGCTTCACGCAACGGTAAGTACATGGTAACTACCTATTGATTTTCTTCAGCTTCCTGATATTCTCTCTCCACAATTTACAGGGGGTGACGACATTGATGATGGTGGTTGGCTCGAAGTCCTACGCTCGATTCAGGATAGGCGCCGGTCACGGTAACGCCATTACTTTCGGTTTTACATGTTCTTTGTTGCATTTTTTTTAGTCACATGATATAAATTTTTGTTTGAGAAGACACATTTCCATTCCGACCGCTCTGTCGGTTCAGTTCATTTTTTTTCACTTCTCTTCATGTGGAAATGCCACACGCTTTTTGATGATTATAGGGGTTGTGTTGTACTGAGGTTGCCACTTGGTCGCACCTAAGTTGCACGGGATCTGCACATCCGACGCAACGCTTGTATCACGGTGCTTGCTCGGCTTGCATGCATGGATTGCATTACATGTCGTTTTGTGTTGTTCATGTTTGTTATTCGTGTGTCAAGAACATGAACGCATCAATAAATTTTCCATGCCCAATAAACCTGATTCAAATAATAGTAGACTAGTGTTAATGAAATGCATAGTCGAAACAAGAAAGAAAAGGTGCACAACTTGTTTCCCAGTAAAGAAGCATGAATTCATAGCAGATCGAAAATCGAAAATCCAGAAAAAAAAACAATACCAACTATCTACACCTTCAATCTTCACCAAAAAAACCACTAAGACCCCTACACTCCCCCATGTCCAGCACACATCCGCCTTCAGCCTCTCCTTCACCTTCTCCCCTTTGCACTCTCCCCACACCATCGCTCATCCATCATGTGAAAACCTAAAGCACTACCCACAGCGTCAGCAAAAAATCTACGCAAATTCAAGCTCAGCATTCGGGCTTCCAATACCAATCGAATCACCCGCCGTCGCCGCACCCGCTGCATTCGCAACCTTGCACTCCCTCCACGCAACATGCAACTGATGCGTAAACGCGACGGTCGCATCATCATTACTCATTTCACCCGCGGCATTCGCATTCTTACTCGTAAGCGCAATACGGTTATTAACATTCAGTATCCCATTTGCGCCGCACGGGCTCCAAATCGTCGCCGTCGTCTCCACACTATCTTGCTTGGTGTAGACGAGGCCGTTGGCGAAGGCGCCACCGCCCGAGACGGACATGCGCGTTGTTTGCGTTTTGCCGGCGTCCTCGCTGAAGTAGTAGGTCGTGATGAAGGTGCCGTTTACGCCGTCGTCGAGGCGCGCCCATCCGTGGTAGGTGGCGTCGACCACGGCGTATTGGAATCCGCCTGGGTAGCGGAGGTTTAGGTGGATTTGGCAGTTTTTGGAGCGGTCCGAGGGGACGGTGCCCGGGCCGATGTAGGCTTGGAATTTGTCGAAGCCGTAGGTTATGACCTTTTTTGGGAGAGAAGAAGGGGGTTGTGTTAGTTTTTTTTTGGAGGTTGGGTTGGGGGAAGGATGGGGGGGATAGAAAGGTGCAGTATGGTGAGATGGAACAGAATACGTGTTAAAAGCTTACAGTCTTGTCGGCCGACTTGCTCGTAGAGACGGAGCCCTGGGGACATCCATTGCCAGAGTAGGTAGTATCCGAGATGGTAATATCATTGGGGTTGGGTCCATCAGCCCGCTTCACTGGCGTCGCAGTGGCGAGCAGAGGAAGGAGGAAAGCAGCGATTTTGGAATGCATGGTTGCAAAAAGAAGTTTATACAAGTGAATGGGGGTGGTGAGCTGTAGGGCTTGGAAGTGTTTCGAGAAGAAGTGAAGGACTGGATTGGAATCTGATCTTGCAATGATTCTCAACACAAATAAGGGAAAACTACCTCCTCTTTATACTCTCTCCTCTCTCTCTCTCCGTCTCTGCATCAAATGATACACCAGTATATATTATCCCGCGGCTTCAGATTCCCACCCTGCTTGTTGTCAGGCACCCTGTCCCTTCTCTCTCTCCCGCTTCCCGCCTTTCGACATCACGAGCTGTCAGTCAATATGGATGACTAGAGGTCAAGTGTCGGTTTCTGGGGCGGGGCCCGGGTTCAGTTTCCAATTTTAGGTTCAATTCAAGTGGCATCTGTATTAAGTACTAACCATGTCTTAATCCTCTGCCAAGGTTTAACAAGATGTCTTTTAGATTGAGTGCTCGATGTCGCTGGTAGTCGTGACTGGAGTGGGTATTATATCCACATACGAGCTTCATGACTAAGAGTAACGTAGCTGGAGTTGCAAAAATCAGACATTGACATCGATTCACATCATGATTAGCAGTGCTTTTTCTTCTTCTTCTTTTTTAGTAGCAGTGCAAATGAGACTGGTAATTGTGTGGATGAGGTACATCTGGTGGGGAAATCTGCAGCAGGACCATTGTCTGGTAGGTGGCGTCCTGCAGCGAGACCCTGGAAAAAAACGCGGGAGTGAAGCATTATAGTAAAGATACGAAAAGCTTCAATCGCAGGTAGATTGATTGCATGTCTCCAGCGAGGCTCTGGACCTGCATCATAGTGCTGTCCCGCTTTCTACAGCGCTTAAGAATAAACCTCGGCCGTGTCACGGTAATATACACGGTTGGCAAGGGTAGGGGAGTACCGAAAAAAAGATTCAGGTCTAGGTCAGGTGATATGTCCGGGTGCGGTTGTAAAGGTATCGAACCAGGCGGGAAGCGGACAATAGAAACAAATGCTGCAGGGCTTGGCTGCACGGCCTACTACAAAAAGGAAAACACCTGTCCCGTACTCCGAGTGGTACTAGAATATTTGTGCTTACAGAACACGGTCTCGAATAGCGCGCGGTAATATCGAAGCAATATGGAACGTCTCGCTTAATTGGGTAAATACCGCCATCTTACCAAAACCCCATGGTTCGACATCTTGTCTCCCCCGATTCAATCTGTGAGGTTTAACCGGGATGTCTGGCGTCAACCGTTTGTGCTTATTTTTTTTGTCACCACCACCCTTGCACATTGTTTCCCCACTTAAACTTCCCATATTCAATCTGTTGTCTGGAGAAAACTCCCTGGTCAACGACTTTTCGGTCCCCTTTCCAATTTCCCCCGCAATATGAAGCTACATTAATCGAACCACTGTTTGCGATTCGTTCTCGACTCAGCCCTCAGCTTCTCGGCCATGGTTGTTCGTCTCCGGGTAATTCGAGATACGAAGTCTATACAGTTTCACGTTGCAACCGCGCTATACGACCGGATGATCTTGAGTAAGAGATATAACGTAATAGTCGGTCAACGGATGATACTTTGTGCGGTTGGAGCAAATATGGAGCGGATTTTGGCGCAGCTGAACCAGAATTCAGATATTAAAGGCGATTTCCTGCCATGGCCGATGTGGCCGAGGCAATGGCAAAAGCATAGGTGTTATACGCAGTGGAGTCTAGAAGTAGCTCAAAGTACAAGGTGAGCGCCAAGGCAATATACTCATTTGTAGAAACCCGAACGATTCCTGTATGCGCATATGGAGACTCGTTGTCAAGAATATCAACAACGGCTGGCAATGAGACTGAGAATACACCGTGGCCTGTTGCACCGCAAACACCATGGCGCTCCAAAGCAACCATACTTGGAAGCGAGCGAGATCCCAAGTATGGACATATCGTCAGCCATTGCAAAAAACACATCAGAAGACACCCAGCCACACACTAGCGGAGAAGTGAGTGGAAAGGTATATATGCTTTCCCCTCCATCCATAGCTGAGCATTACTAAAATCGCATACGTAGCCTCATGGCGCTCAGCCAGAAGGTTTCTACGGGTACAACGGCACGTCGCAAGCAAGTGTGAGCTATAAAAAGATCCCAAGAGCGAAATAGAGCTTGCGCCGCTCCCCTCACGTTACGGGTAGTACTAGTACGGGCGAGTGCCTTCGAACAGACGTGTACCGAATAGTGCGCGAAAAAAGATGACAGACCCAGTCACCTGGCGCGTACTGGCCATGCTCCGCGCGATGGTCGTATGGGCGGACTGATGTTGGGGTCGATAGGAAGATATCAATGACATTATGCTGACAACAACGGCGTCGACGACGGCGCCAAGGGTACCGGAGGTGGAGTTTAGTCGCTAAAGGTCCAGCGTACACACGACCGAACTCTGATCTTCTTCGGCTGGCTTGGTGATGTAGATGTAAAGTAGAACAGCGCTTGAAGACCACACAGGTAGCCACATAGGTAAAGCCGCGAATACCACAACGCGCGCCGCCCCCCTTTGCAAGCCAAGTGGTACCCCAAAAAAGTCTCCTAGTGGAGAGAGAGGCCGTCCATGCGTCATCTGAGCGCTCTCCACACGTGGAATCGCGATCTGGGACGGGAGAGATGCAGGGGGCCCAGAACAACCAGGGGGGGTCGGAGGTTCGGGGGTTCGGGCGCAAGTGGACATGGACAAGATTTGAAATCAGTTCCGGTGATACGCTGTCTCTAGGCGTGTGGTTTGACGAGGCTGAGCCAAATATGTCTTGCATGTACGTTGGAGAGACGAAAAAAGTCTTGGTCAAGGGGATTGGGGGGGGGGCCCTAGGCGGATCTCGGCCGGTCGGACGAGTACTCGCCTACTGACGTGACTTGGAACAGGAAGAAAAAAAATCCCTTACGGTACTTTACTCCTGAAGCTATTCCGTATTATGCTTTTCGTATTTCTGGTCATGAACCGCTGGTTTGGGTAAGGTGCACTACTACTTCGGTCTCGGACTTTCTTGCGAGTTTTTTTGTAGTAGTTGTTGGTTCGAGTTTTGCATACCTCTTCCATAAGGTGATGCCAAGGTGATGCCACGGCGCGAACGAATAGTTCATACACATAGTAGCATTTCGAGTGAGTGTGGGTGTGAACTTTGACTGTGCAAGATGGTAGTGCATATGGGATATTTGGAAGTGTGGCTGGCGCGTAGATGTATACTGACATGCAGCCACAAGCCACAGAGAGCATAGGCGAGGAAGAGACTCATAGACAATAAAGCATGGACAGGCGGATGACCGTTAGCCGACGAGGACGACAAGAGGGAAGCCGTTGTCATTGTTGTGGTGATGGTGATAAAGGGGTCATGAGGCTGAAGCATGCCATGTGGGGCTAGCGCCGTCTAGTGGGATCGACCGAGCCGTTAGCGTCCGACTTACGAGAGACCCAACTGACCCACTGATGATTTTCTCGCCGCCCCTTTGGGACGGACCTTGACCGACGATGGTGAAAAGACCGCTCACCGGTGGCCCTTGTGAACGCACGATGATGCTTTGATCCAGGACGTTGTGCGGCTGATCTGCCGCATCATCCGTAGGACTGGACTCCAATCGAGAAGAGTAGCTCTTACATGGCACCCGAATCCGAGGTACGACTCGGCACTCAACATCGGCTCGGCAATGCCAATTACCCACAAGAGCACCGGATCTGGAAGAGAACCATGGTACACGCTGACGTCCATGCATGACTTTGCCAACGCCCCGTTAGGGACGTTGTTCGGAGTGCCTCGGATGCTCAGGATTTGCTGCGACTAGAATTAGCGAAGGGCCAGCCTGCTCTACTCTTCACACGGACACTGTCTTGGGAGTTTTTCGCTCCAGCCACTTCGCTTTCGCTCCGGTTTCCTGCATTGCCACAGTTGGACAAACAGTCTAGTGTTTAGCAGCGAGGCCGCCCTACCATGTGATGGAAAAAGGTTCAAGTTCACTATTCCTTCTCGTCACATCCAGGTGTAAATCGCGGCTCGGCATCGCAGGGTCCTTCGGCTTTGCCGTACATCATCGCCCAGTATGAGGCTTGGGCAAAGTAGACATTGTGGGGAATGAAACGCTCCGCTTCCTTCGCCCGTATTGTATCGTATTTTGCACATCACTGTGGCTATGGTCTTGCGACATTGTCTTTGGCGAGGTGGGGATAGGCGAGTGAGAAGAAGGCTGGCCCAGGCCAGTCTAAAAGGCTTATCATTGCTCAAACGTTAGTGCGAACGCTGTATCCGTAAAGGGCTGGTCGAGCACCCGTCGTAGGCAAGTACATGTTTGTACCCCTGGAGGAGACTATCGAAGTAGTAAACAGCGGGCTGTAAGCTAGTCCTTCTGGGCTAAGCTGCACTCCCAAAAAAGCCAGCCCGACGGTCAAAAATAGCTAGCTCTTTCGCTCAATGACTCGATTGGTCCACGTCGCGAGGGAATCAGGAGAAACACCTCTGTAAACACCAGGGATGACAGCAGGCGGTGGTGGGGAACCAGGTTGTTTTGCGATGCAGTACTAGGGTTATTGGCTCTGACAATTTTCTTATCGCGCGCCTCTTTCCAGGCTCCCTGTCAACGCCCATGAGGTCTCCTTTTCCTTCGAAACTAGAAAAGTGTACGAACCAATTGCTAGTATACGGCGGAGAATAACCTAAATAATGATGTCCATAGCTTCTGATTGGTGATAATGCTTCGATACCTGCAGGTGCCTGAAAAACGACCGGCGACTACAGGCATGACAATTCATCCGGGGCTAAGATAAGGTTTAGTGGACTAGTGCCCTCAGGTACAGCCGCCAAATCCTGCCACTAGAAGAACCGAGCTAACCGACCATGCTTGTGGCGCTTCCCATGACATCGACCTCGAATCAGTCAGTAGTTGAGAAGCGAGACGAGAGCACTGAGCGAAGCCCTTGTTGTATATAAGAACGTCTGCCACACGGCACAACATCTCATCATCAGCACCGGTCTTCACCACCTTCCAATCGCTTCTACCCTTTTGATACTCTCGCTACAACTGTTCTACACGCTCACTCACTATGCGTTCTTACCACCTTCTTGTGGCGACCGCCGCCCTTGTAGCGGCCTCGCCTGCTCCTCAAAACTTCAACGAGCCTAACAACGTCGTCAACGATGTTGCCCAGGGCCCCAAGATGGGTGTTGTTTCCGAGGTCGGCACATACAACCAGGATAAGGCTCTCGCTGTCGCCGCTCAAGCCGGCTCCCAGCCTGCGGCTGCTCAAGCAGCCAAGAGGGATATTGAGGCTCGCTCCCCTACCTTCGGCTTGTGGAACTGGTTCAACTCGGGAACTGCCCAGACCTATAACAAGCCCCAGCCCCAGCAGTACGGCAGCAACCCACCATCTCCTCCTAACCCTGTTTACGGAGCAGGTGGTGCTCTTCCTACCCCTCCTCCTCCTGCTGGTGGCAACCAACCAAGTGGCCCTGCTCCCACCCAGCCTCCTACTCCTGGCAATGCTCTGCCTACTCCTGGAGAGTCATCGACCAACCTTGCTCCCTCTTCTTGCACCCCAGTCGACTGGGTCAACACCTGGGCCTTCACTGCTGACCCAGCCTGTGCTACTCAAATCGAGGTCGGCACCTACTGTGGGTTCATCAACCCTCTCGACCCTTGCGCTGCTCAGCCCAACGCCTATGGACCTCCCACCGTCCCCGACACCGTCGATGCTTTCAAGAACAACGCCGTTTACCACAAGATGGCCAACTCTGCCCAGACTCCTTCCGGCTGGGACAAGGCGTTCACCGACTTGAGTGCCTCCGTCTCCGGCAGCGGATACCTTGGATACTTCGAACTTACCAGCTACGACCCTCTTACCTGCGCCAAGAAGTGTGAGGCCACCGAGACCTGTACTGGCTTCAACGTCTTCGTCGAGCGTGACCCCAAGTGGAACCCTGAGCAGTGCTCTTGCAAGGAGGCTGACTCTGTCGCCCGCTTCAAGTGCACTCTCTGGGGTCAGGATGTTACCAAAGAGTCTGCCACCAACAACGGCCAGTACCAGGCCGGCTTCGAGGTCGTCATTGTCGCTTCCAACGGATACAACAAGAAGAACTACGTTCCGCCTCCCCCTCCTTCTTGCAGCAAGCCCCAATCTTGCGGTAAGCACCTGATCAACCAGCAGCCCTACTGCATCGGCCAGACCACCATCCCCGGACCTTTCGACCCTGCCCTCTGCGCCGCCTACGCCCAGAAGCAGAACGAGGCCAACAGGAAGAAGGGCTGGCTCGCTCAGTGGATGTCCCTCTTCGGCTTCAGCAAGAGTGGCTGCGTCCAGTTCCAGGCTGCCTACCTGGAGAAGAACGGTGTCGGCTTCGGTACTCACTGCCGTCTCTACACCAGGAAGTTCACTCCTGCCCAGGCCAACCTCGACATCAGCATCAACACCCAGAAGAAGTGGGGCTGCCAAAAGTCCTTCATCTTCGACCTTGATGTCAACGCCAACTTCAACTGGGGTCGCCGATAAATGCTGCCCAGCATTCAAAACAATCAGCAACGACTCATGTTCCCGACATGGTGAAGACGCATGAACCAGGAATCCTGATGGAATATGGTGGATGTTAATGAGTAGTTAATGTTTGGTCCCGGAGTTTTCAGCATTTGCTTTCCATGTATATACCAGCTTGACTTTACTTTGGGCCCTTGTCTGCCCGCCGCATAGTCGCTCCTTAAAATCGTTTATAGCACAGCTTGTAGTCGTAATGTATCAATAATTGCATTTGGCAAACCAAAAAAAATCACCTCTTTCTTGCTTTTGCTGTGAATGTGAGATCAAATTGCATGCATGCTCTGGGGTTGGAAAACAGAATGGCGGCCTTTGTGTGTCGCATTTGTGGAAGGAAGCGATTATGTCAGCAAGGTGATTGCGTCAGAGCCTGGATGAACGGAAGGCGGGGGGAAGAAGGCCGAGTGGCATTCCCAAAGAGAGCAGGAATCCAGAGTGTCGGGATGCGCGCCCCACAGCGCGTGATCGCATGGCACGGGCTTGTGGGAACGGTGCGTTCACCCCACTTCTGCACATACGGATCAGCGTGCTCCCAAATCTGAGCAAAGGTAGGCGGCGAGACTCTTAGGGCTGGACACGGCCCTTTTATCTGTTTTGGCGCTCTTGCAATGACAGTCGTCGATAGCGTAGGGTTACTGTGGTACGACATGAGGGGTACGATAAACCTGGGGTTAAAACGTGGGGTAAGTTGTCACGCATAGAGGGGGATTGTCCAAGTGCGGGGAAGCTCACACCCCGTCTCTTCTGATTCGATACAAGGTCAGATGGAGGCATGCGCGGAACGCGGCCCAAAGGTACCACCCCTTATGTACCTTCAAATTGGCTCGCAAACCGTGGCAACTTCAGTGCTCTCCTACACGGCGCTGCGGGAGTCTACAGCTACCAGCCTTGCCATTGTTTTCCAAATCAACTGCCAGCAGATGCGGGCACCGAGCTTCTTCTCTCTTTGCTCGCCTTCTTCCGAGACAGCATGAGGTCCTCAGCATCCTGTCTTGCCGGGTGCAGGACAACCGCTTGTCCGCCGCGGGGCAGTGTGCTTGCTGCCTTGAAGCCGTCAGTTGCAAGAGCAACGCCTGTGTTTCGACGTGACATCCGTTCCAAACACACTGGCATACAGTTTGGCACCACTGGTATACGGAGCCTCACCCGTCCGCTCCCGCTGTCCCTGCAGCAGCACGTCTCCCAGGTCACTGCTATTGCGCGCTATGCATCCCATGCACCGGAGCCGCATGATGAGGAACTGCCCACGTCACCGCCTTTTACAGCAGGCCCCTATTCTAACTTGACCATTGGCGTGCCAAAAGAAAGTTTTCCTAACGAGAGGCGTGTGGCCATCACGCCACAGAATGTCAAGCTCCTCCTCAAGAAGGGCTTTTCCCGCGTTCTAGTCGAGCGGGGTGCGGGGCAAGAAGCCCAGTTCTTAGATGAGGCTTACGAGCAGGCTGGTGCCCAGACTGTGGACCGCCGAAGCGTCTTCTCCCAAAGCGACATCTTGCTCAAGGTGCGGGCGCTCAGCATCGAGGGCAAGGATGCTGAGGTCGATGCCATCCGAGAGGGTGCCACTGTCATCTCCATGCTCTACCCCGTGCAGAATAGGCCGACTGTCGAGCGCCTGGCTTCTCGAAAGGCCACTGCATTCGCAATGGACATGATTCCTCGCATCTCTCGAGCTCAAGTCTTTGACGCGCTAAGTTCCATGGCAAACATTGCTGGATACAAGGCTGTCTTGGAGGCTTCGAATCATTTTGGGCGCTTTCTCACTGGTCAAGTCACTGCTGCTGGAAAGATACCTCCTTGCAAGGTACTTGTCATTGGAGCTGGCGTTGCAGGTTTGAGTGCTATCGCTACTGTAAGTATCGTGTAAGCTTGAGGGAGAAGGCTACTAACCTGAAAAAACAGGCCCGCCGCATGGGCGCAATCGTCCGCGGTTTTGACACGCGCTCTGCAGCACGTGAGCAGGTCCAGTCTCTTGGTGCTGAATTCATCGAAGTTGACATCAAAGAGGATGGATCTGGTGCTGGCGGTTATGCCAAAGTCATGTCCAAGGAATTCATCGAAGCTGAAATGAAACTCTTTTACGAACAGTGTCGGGAAGTCGACATTGTTATTACCACTGCCCTCATTCCCGGAAAGCCTGCCCCTAAGCTCATCACAAAGGCAATGCTCGGCGCAATGAAGCCCGGTTCCGTCGTAGTCGATCTGGCTGCTGAAGCTGGCGGCAATTGTGAAGCCACGGTTCCCGGAGAGCTGGCCAAATATGAAGGAGTCAAGGTTATTGGTGGGTAAAGATACTTGCTGAAGATGTTCGATGCTGACTATATGCATAGGATATACTGATCTTCCATCCCGCTTGCCAACCCAGTCGTCTACTCTTTACTCGAACAACGTGACCAAATTCCTGCTTTCGCTGACCCCAAAGGATAAAAAGGAGAAGTATTATGATGTTGATCTCACTGATGAAGTCACTCGTGGAGCCATTGTCACCTACAACGGTCAAATCCTGCCCCCAGCGCCACGTCCTGCTCCTCCACCGGCTCAGGCCAAGCCTGCCCCGTCACCCGCTGACCAAGTCGCCAATACTGTTGCTTTGACGCCGTGGCAGACTCAGACTAGACAGGTAGCAACTGTGACAGCTGGTATGACCAGCGCGCTTGCCCTCGGAAAACTCACCGGCCCACTGTTCATGTCCAATGCTTTCACGTTCGCTCTGGCCAGTCTTATCGGTTATCGCGTTGTATGGGGAGTGGCACCAGCATTGGTAAGCGATCCTTGCACAAAAGGCGTGTGAAAGACAGAACACTGATATTTTCAACTTCCACTTAGCACTCTCCATTGATGAGCGTCACAAATGCGATCTCTGGAATGGTAGGTGTAGGAGGTCTGTTCGTCATGGGTGGCGGCTACTTCCCGGAAACAATTCCACAAACGCTCGGAGCTTTGTCGGTGCTACTTGCATTTGTTAATGTCTCAGGCGGTTTTGTCATCTCCAAGAGGATGCTAGATATGTTCAGGCGCCCCACGGACCCCAAAGAATATCCCTGGTTATATGCTATCCCAGCAGCCTTGTTTGGCGGAGGCTACATTGCGGCAGCTTCGACTGGTATGGCTGGTCTTGTGCAAGCAGGCTACCTTGTCAGTAGCCTTTTGTGCATGACCTCATTGTCAGGGCTTGCATCACAAACGACAGCTCGCCGCGGGAACATTCTGGGTATACTTGGTGTCTTCTCTGGTATCCTTGCTTCGCTAGCGGCCGTTGGCTTTACACCCGATGTGCTCACACAGTTCGCTGGATTGGCTACGGTGGGAACCATTGCTGGTCTCGTAATTGGACGGCGGATTACTCCGACATCTCTTCCCCAAACAGTGGCAGCGCTACACTCTGTCGTTGGTCTTGCTGCAGTCCTGACTAGTATCGGCAGTGTTCTTGGGCACACTGGTGACATTTCGACCCTCCATATGGTTTCTGCATACCTCGGTGTTCTCATTGGTGGAGTCACATTCACTGGGTCGATTGTAGCCTTTTTGAAGCTGGCCGCAAAGATGAGCTCGAGGCCATTGGCACTGCCCGGACGTCATCTCATCAACAGCTCGCTGTTGGGTGCCAATTTTGCGACCATGGGTGCGTTTTTGGCGTACGCACCAGGCGCGCCTATGATAGGTGCGGCATGTCTTGTGGGCAATGCCGTCCTATCTTTCATCAAAGGTTACACAACAACGGCTGCCATCGGCGGGGCGGACATGCCTGTGGTCATCACTGTGTTGAATGCGTATTCCGGGTTCGCTCTCGTCGCCGAAGGATTCATGCTGGACAACTCGCTGCTAACGACTATTGGCGCTCTGATCGGAGTCTCCGGTTCTATTCTCTCGTACATCATGTGTGTGGCCATGAACAGGTCCCTCACAAACGTCTTGTTTGGTGGTATAGCGCCAACAGCGCAGTCTCAATCCAAGGTTGAAGGGGAGATAACCAAGACGACGGCCGACGAGACAGCCGAAGCCCTTGTCAACGCAGAGAACGTCATCATTGTAGTAGGATACGGAATGGCGGTGGCCAAAGCGCAATATGGGCTTGCTGAGTTTGTGAGTATGCTACGTGCAAAGGGAGTCAATGTGCGCTTTGCTATCCATCCGGTCGCGGGTCGGATGCCTGGCCAATGCAACGTTCTGCTAGCTGAGGCCAGCGTGCCGTACGATATTGTGCTTGAGATGGATGAGATCAACGACGACTTTGCAGACACGGATGTCACGCTCGTGATTGGTGCAAACGACACGGTCAACCCGATTGCGCTGGAGCCCGGTAGCGCAATTGCAGGCATGCCGGTTCTGCACGCGTGGAAGAGCAAGCAGGTGGTCATTATGAAGCGCGGTATGGCCAGTGGATATGCCGATGTGCCGAATCCAATGTTCTTCATGGAGAATACGAAGATGTTGTTTGGCGACGCCAACGACAGCTGTAATGGTAAGTCAAGCTGCAAACTTTGGGTATGAGACTTGTGCTAACGGCGGGTCAGCTATTAAGCGCGCGCTTGAAGAGAAGATCAAGGGGTTGTGAGTCTATATATGTAGATGGGGAACGTCGGGTGGACTGCGAGTGTTTTGGGTATTAGTTGTTGGTGAATGTTTGAAGTGTTTGCACATTTTGCATAATCAATGGCGAAGCGCCAGCCACATAATCGCTGGCTGGGCACATGTGAGACGACGTGATGGCGCACAACCAATGCCCCTTGTCATAACGGCGACAAACAATCTTGTGGTAATTAATCGTCGCTGCCATGGGTTTCCAGTGCGCGAAGGAAGTGGACTCGGGTTGTCGCAGCGACCCTTGATCCTGGTCGTGGGCGGGAGCCGTGTTCCCGTGACTTGTGATAGTTTCAGCAAGTATACATAAGTAAGTATGTGAGATGACTGCTTGGCGACACGCACTGTCAGCCATGTCTAATGCGCAGTGAAAGTGTCCGACGGCCTAGGGCTTACGGGTGGTAAGGGATATCGGAGGGAGCTGTGGTGGGATGATGCATGGAGAGCAGAGCATGGACGGGCGAGGGCGTGATGATGCAGCGAGCGGGACCCCTCGGGCAAAAAGGAGCTAGCGCGGGTGCCTCATCGGCAGCGGATCGCACTTCTGTCACCATCGAAACCTGCCAGCACCTTGTACCCCTCTCTGTTTCTCTGCCCCAAACCTTGCGCTGATGGCCGCCGAGGGCGCCGGACCGCAAGCAGCTCGTCGACTGCCGCTATCAGGCGAATCCGAAGGTGCCGGCCTGGACGGCGAGGGCGCTGGCTGCCATGGCAGGGTTGGTGCAGGGCCGCCGGCGAAGTGGGGTCACGTGACGAGCGACTACGGCTGGCGCTTCGTTGCAGCGAGCAGACCCCAAATCGCGTTGCCCGCTAGAGCGTGAGGAGTAAAATCGAGTCCGTCCTGGCACTCGGCCTCTCCCACTGCATTGCTCCGGTACAGCTCTCCAGACACCCGCCCGAGCCCCAGACCATGGTCGTGTCCCCGCCAGACTTTGTCTTGTACTCCTCCATTCATCTGATCCTCGCCCTCTGAAGCTCGTCGACCTTTTGGCCCGCTCTCGACACACCCGCTCCCGCCCTCCCAGCTCCAAACCACGCCCACCCACGCCCGCCAGAGAGAGCGCCCGCTGCGCGATCCCGCCCGCCGTGCCATTGAAGTCCTCCCATCTCTCCCTCACTCGTCGCCATCATCCTCCCCACACCATCTGCTCGTCCGTTCCCACCTCCTACCACGCCCGGCCGCACGCCCTCGCAGGCGCACCCAACCCCATCCCGCCCGCGACCTCCCTCGTCGCTCATCTACCTTCCACCTGTCGCACGTAGACACGCACCACTGCCCGACACGCAATGTCGCCGCGACGCTCATCGCGGGCCCGTACCACCCAGCCCCCGCCCAGTGGCGCATCACACAGCAACTCGTCGTCTTCCGTCTCATCAGCGCGTACCGAGCGTGCGTCACGAACAAACACCAAACAGACGTCACCACCAAAGTCGTCGACTCCACACTCGCTCTCCTCGGAAGAGCCCGAGGAGCCCTCTCACGATGCACTGCCCGAGCCGCCCTTGACACGCCGCCGAACACGCGAACACGACAATGACGAGGACGAGCCCACCAAGCTCGACGACGAGCTCGAAGACGACATAGCAGAAGAAGACGAAGTCACCCGATGCGTCTGTGGCTATCAAGATTATCCGGGTCTGCCATCCGATTCACTCAAGGCTGGCATGTCTCTAGCTGATTTAGAGGCGCAAGCTGACGAGCTCGGCGGTCTTTTCATCCAATGCGATGTCTGCAAGGTATGGCAACACGGCGGATGCGTGGGCATCATGGACGAAGCTGCCAGCCCAGACGAATACTTTTGCGAAGAGTGCAGAAAGGACCTCCACAAGGTTTCGACAAGTCCAAAAGGGTACGTATTTTGTCTGATCTGTTAGCTGTCGCATGTTTGAGACCCGGCGTCGAGACTCGTGTTACTAGCCGATTTTTCGCGACAAAGCAAACATGGCTAACGAAATCGTCGCAACAGTCAAAAATACTCCCGCTACCTCCCCGTCTACGACCAGCAACATGGCAAGCATCGCAAGTCGTCAGTCTCCAAAGAATCCGAGGGCAACTCGGCCAAGGACAAGGATCGTAACAACAGAGCGAGCGTGGATTCCTTTGGGAAGCGTAGGTCGACTATGAACAGTCGAGCCGCGTATGACGAAGATGAGGTGCTACGAAAGGTACTCGAAGAAAGCAGACACGAGGGTGGCACAACTTCGGAGACTGGAAACCGGAAGAAGCGAAGTCGCGGCGATAGCGAAGAGTGCGTTTCAATTGCTGCTTCACAAACCACCGGCATTTCAGCTGACAAGCTTTGCTACAGAACAAAGCCAGAAATCAAACGACAGCGCACAGGTTCGCGCTCTCCAAGCAATTCGCCAGTCCTGGAGTCCGAAGACGACAGCACAAAAGCTTCAGCACCAAAACAGAAGCCACGCGGAGCTGCAGCAAAGAGCCAGCGGGAAAAGGAACAGCGTGACAAGGAGCGCGAAAACCAACGCAACGAAGCCGCAAATAGGCGCAAAGGGCGCGCCGAGCGAAGAAAGGGCGATGGTACGTTGCAACCCGTGGCGAGATGATTCATTGGCTAACAGGTGTATAGAACCCGAAGATTCAGAGCCCACACCCACACCCGCCGCTGAAGAACCTGCGATGCCTCCACAAGCGACCGAAGCTACGCCGCCCGAGCCGCCTGCTGCTGAACCTAAACCTGTGCCTGCTCCACGAAGAGGCGGTCGCCCTCCCCAAAAGGCCCGTGGCCGGCTTGGGCGGAACCAATATTCGAGAGACACCGTCCCTGCTACTAACGGTACTTCGCCCAAAAACGATGTGGCTCAATCACCACAGGCAACCACCACGAACGGTGCGAGCAATGGCCACGATAGCAGCGACGGTGCGGCGGGCAACAAACCCACCAAGACGAAGAATTGGCGCCTGCAAAAGCTCTCTTGGAATGACATACGAAGGCCAGCAGGAGCTATGCAGAGCTACATTGCGCAGCGACAGGTCGAGATGGCCACAGCCGAAAAACATGTTAGCCTTGCGCCTGCTGTACAACTCACAACTGCCGCAACCAACGGCGATGGCAAAGACGATGACGCAGATCTGGCCAAGTTCAAGGACCTCAGCACAACCCAGATGATGGACTTTTTGAGCCGAGACCTCGTACACTGGCAACAGATGATATCCGAACCCATGGACAAGTCACCGAGACCATGACTCCCACCTCCTTCCTTTTTCCTTATACTATAACTACTGGGGCGTATATTGGTGAAAGCAAAGCCACCATTGCATTTGGGCATATTGGCAGGCGTTTTCTTTTTTTCGTTTTTTCGTGGTGTGGTCTGCATATCTTTTTTTCTCGCTCGCGACACGGATACCCTCCACTTTGTGACCTGTTCTCTTTTTTTTACTCGCGCGACGCGACGCGCTGGAGGAACTGGCTGTCTTTTTTCTACTGTTCAATTGTAACCTACGACTCTCATTGCTATGGGACCTCTTTTTTTTCTCTCATTTTTCTGTTGATGTAAACCTGTATGTAGGGTCGTGTGTTCCTCATCGAACTTCAATTCAGAAACGTTTTGGGTGTTGGGAGGGTTTAAAAAAACACCATGTCGAAAATGCCGGTAAGGGGAAAGGGGGGGGGGGGGGGGGAACTTGGTTAGGTTGGGTTCGGTTTGGATTGGTTAGGTGATGAATATATATATATAGTTATATATATAAAATACTGGCTAACTATTGGATTGCTGTATCGTTTAACCTCATTACATTTCTTGTTCCGTTCACTCATCTTTCCCCAACTTCACCTCCAAAACCCCCATCCCAGGGTTTCCCTTGAGCAACTCCACCACGGCACTAATATTATCTTCCGTCAAAACAGTATATTCAGGCCATAATTTCTCCCGCCCCTTGACATCCCAGTGGATTTTGAATTCTTGGATTTGCTCTGCCGGGCCATCTTTGGCTTTGTGCTTTGCCATGACTTTTTGTTTGTGTTAGCGAGCGGGCGGAAGTAAGGAAGTAAGGAAGGTGGTTGGGGGGGGGGGAGGTTGGATGGAAAAAGGGGGATTAGGAGAGGAGAGGAGGCGTACATTCCGCACAGTTCGGACTACTAGCGATAGTACTTGTGATTTGCTTGTTCAGCGCTTTCAGCGAGACTTTGGCGCTCGTGTCTAGGAGGAGGAAGTCGTGGCGGTTGGAGGGGGGCAAGGTGAAGAGGAGGGGGAGGTATGATGATGACATCTTTTTGCTTCTCTCCTCTTTTTTTTCCTTTTCTTTTCTTTAAAATATCCCTTTTGTTCAGCGTGCTTCGTCTCTTTTATATCCAGATATTCAAATTCGACGACTGACGTTGGTATTGTTAGGCGCAAGTGATGATGAAGAGAGTAAAAGCGAGAAATTGGGAGGGGGCTATGATGTAAATAAGAACTTGGCTGTGTTTTCTTTTTTACGTCAATGTACTTCGAAGTTCACGTCCCCCCCTCCCCCCCTCCATATCCCCCCTTTAATTCCCTGGTTCTCCCTCCCTGTTCTGTGACTCCAGCGTACGTATTCTTGGTTGCTGTTGCAGCGAGTGTGAGACGGAGATACGTCATAGGACGCTAGCTTGTTTAGGTGGTGATCGGCGCGGATTAGACAGGGATGCTGGGGTTGCCCCGCTTTGCTTACATGTGTGCATCTTGGGCTGTTTGGGTAAGGAAGAACGCTGGAGAGCGTGTGCCTGAGGCGTGAGTTGATTGAACGTAAATCGGATAGTTAGTTGTAGTCTGCTTACCTAATCTGTGCATAGTGACAGACTACATTCCGGCCTTGGCGTGATTATGTTCAAAGTGGGGGAATACGTTGCAAACGAGGAAGGGGTCTTGATATTCTGCTTTTCTTTTTTTTTATCATTAACGTCACTCTTTTTATTTTTCTAAGAATTGTTTATATCACTAAAAATTCTAGTGTCACGTTGGTGGCCTTCTTTCGTAGTCCTCTCGTACCACTACACCGTCCACATGTCCACCCATGCCGACCACACCACTTCGCTATATGGTAAATGATATCACATATAAATTGTCAAAACTCGCTCAAAAAACAAACATAGACCCCTCTATAGCCTCGCCTCTACTACTGGTGCCGCTTGCGACTGACTCTGCTCCTTCTCCTCCGTCCTTATCGCATCCTCAAAGACCTGCATGAACCTCCAAACATCACCGAAAGTATTGTACAGCGGCACGGGCGCAACACGGATAATACCCGGTTTCCTCTTGTCACACACAATGCCGTTGTCCACCAGCCTCGCGCTAGCCTCGTCAAACTTGTCTTCAGGCAGCAAGACACTGAGCTGCGCGCCACGGAAACGCGGGTCCGTAGGTGTGATGATTTGGAATGGAAACTCGCCATTCTTAATGTTTCGTGTGGCGATTTGCAAAAGGAGGTATTCGGCGTAGGCAGTTAGTAGTAATGATCTTGAGCGCAAATTGGCCATGGATGTCTTTTCGAAAACGCTGAGAGCGCCGGATAAACAGGTGAGGTCGACAATCGAAGGATTTGAGCACTGGAAGCCCTGCGCGCCGGGTGTAGGAACAAACTTGTTGTCCATCTGGAAGCGAGATGACTTGTCGTGGCCGTACCAGCCCTTGAGTCCCTTGTAGTGGTCGTTGTTGCCGTGCTTCTCGTGGATAAAGGCACCTGCGATGGCACCGGCACCGGCATTCATGTACTTGTATGTACACCAGCATGCAAAGTCAACGTCCCATTCGTGGAGTTTGAGTTCGACATTGCCGGCGGCATGGGCGAGGTCCCAGCCAATTGTGATGTTGTGTTTCCGTGCATGGGCAGTGATGACTGGGATATCAAGGAGTTGGCCGCTGTAATATTGGATTCCAGGCAACATAATGAGTGCAAGCTCATCGGCGTTGTCATCAATGAGTTTCAGAATGTTCTTTGTTGTCATGGTGTATCCATCGTCTGGCTCTACCAGAAGCATCGACTTCTTTGGGTCTAGTCCGTGCCACTCGATTTGCGACTCAATCGCATACCAGTCGCTGGGAAACGGCCGCCACTCGCACATTATCTTGTGCTTCTTCTCAGTTGGCTTGTAGAAAGCCGCCATCATCAAGTGCAAGTTGATGGTCAATGTGTTCATTGCAACAATCTCAGAAGGCGATGCACCAACAACGTTGGCCATTTTTCTTGAACATGCAGCAGCCATGTCTTGGTAAGGAGTGATTGGCGAGTCTTCAAGGGCGGTGAAATGGCCGCCAACGGCTATTGAGCCCCATGTCTTGAGGTATGCGTTCAAGTGTTCGCCGACAGCTTTTGGCTGGAGACCCAGCGAGTTGCCGCAAAAGTAGATGGCCTCGTCCTCTGCACTCGCTGCTGGGTTTGCGGTTTGTGCATCGTCTTTGAGAGTCTTTCGCTTGAGCTGCGCCTTGCTAGGGACAATAAATTCGGGGCGGAATGTATGCGGTATTTCGGTACTCTCATCAAGGGTCTGGGCAAAGTCGAATGACTCGGCATTTGTGGGCCATTGCGGCTTTTGGCCTTGGCGGAGTTGTTCGATAGCGCTCGTGGTGTCCATGGTGATCGACCGAAATGGCAGTGTAATACAACGTTCGGATGACGACTGAAAGACCTGTGTGTGAGGTCGTAGTGAGAAAAAGGACACTTAATATATGCTGGCTACTTCGATTACGTCTTCTAGACTCCGGCACTTGGTCTGGCAGATATGCATTAGGCCAGCACCTTCTTCTTTTAGTCTTCCGACGCGCATCCGACGCGCTTCCGTCCGCCTTCCGATCCGACGCCTTGGAATCTTTCGAGGTTTGGATACTTGGTTGGCCTAACAAAGTGGGCCAATGTGGTTTCATGATAAATGCGGTCTTCGCCGCCCTGCATATTCAAAGCCTTCTAGAATCCATGAAACGTTACTTTGGTGTGCTTCTGCTTTGTTTTTTTCACAATGAGTCCTCACAAAATTTTCAGTCTACCATGCACTTCTGCACTACCGGAGTACGGTATATCTCAAAACGGCTTTCTTCCTGCTGAGCCACCACTATCCCGACTACCACAAGACTACTACCGCCCATGGGAACAGATCATAGAGAAACTCCCTCTGCTTATCGAGACTCAGCAGATACGGCAGTCTGTTGATGAGTTGCCGATCCTTGATGTATCTCAACTAGACAATGAGGCAGAATGGCAAAGAGCCCACTCAATGCTAGCTGTCATGGCTCAAGGGTACATTTGGACAGGACCTGAACCATCAGAGGTAAAGAGAGCATCCTGCTTGACTGAGACGAAGATGAGTACTAACCAGATACTCAGCGGTTACCTCCTGCAATTACTATCCCTTTCCTTCGGACTGCCGAGCACCTTGAGGTACATCCCGTCGCCACATATGCAGCACTGAACCTATGGAATTGGAGACCATTAACCAACGACGCCGACTTGACTCAGCCGGAGAATATGGTTGCTCTGTATACAGCTACTGGCAGCGATGATGAATCGTGGTTCTTCATCATCTCAAATGCCATGGAGGCAAGGGCCGGTCCACTGATCGAGACCATGCTCGGTGCGATCGAAGCCGTCGAAAAGGATGATGTTGCGACAGTAGTGCATGCTCTGCAGTACTTCAAGAGAGGTGTGGATAGTATTGGACAACTTCTAGAACGTATGGACGAACGATGCGACCCTCATGTGTTCTACCATACCATCAGACCATTTCTGGCCGGAAGCATGAACATGGCGGCTGCTGGTCTGCCAAATGGTGTCTTCTATGATGAAGGCAATGGTAAGGGCACATGGCGAGCTTACCGAGGTGGCTCCAATGGCCAGTCTTCCCTGCTCCAGTTCTTCGATGCCGTGCTCTCGGTAGACCATTCCAGAAGTGGCGGTTTCCACGCTGAGATGCGCGGATACATGCCCGGCCCCCACGCCCGGTTCCTGGATGATGTTGAAGCCATTGCCAACATTCGCAGCTATGTAAACGAACATCAAGAGAACGATGTGCTTCTTTCAACGTTCAATGCAGCTGTTGCAGCACTCAGTGGTTTCCGCGACAAACACATTGCTCTTGTAACGAGGTACATCATCATACCAAGTCATTCGGCGAAGCCGGCAAGCCATGTAAAGAGGAGAGATATCGCTTCTGCCTCTACAGAGATGGTTGCAGAAAAGCCAAAGACACAAGAGCTAGTTGGTACCGGAGGCACCAAGTTGATTCCATTTCTACGGACATCAAGAGACGAAACCAGCGAAACAAAAGTCGTACATTGAAGTCCAGATGTAGGAAGTTTTGCGAATATTTTGGATACAAACACACGGTCGATTGAACTACGGGAAGAAGGTGTTGCCCATCTGTTGATTATGGATAGGGAAGAGCGGTATATCCGCCACAGACGCACCGTCCAGATTATAGGTGCCCGGTTGGAGGAAATCCTGTAGACCTTGGTCATTCTCACTAGGCCACGGTAGAGCAAAGAAGTCGGCGTCATAGATGGTCCAGTCAAGCGGAGCTTGTGCAGGAGGGTTTTGCAGAGTAGCTTGTGTGGAGGATGGCAAGCCGGGCTCCGGTCGTGGCTGAGGGCCTTCGATTGGATGGGCTCGAGGGGTTTGCTCCGATGGTAACAGACCAAACAATTCAGAGGAAGCTTGCTTCCGCTTTCGACGCAAGTGTAGTTCCCTTTTCTTCGCGTGTGCAGTTGTGATTTTGAGCAGGGACTGAGCAGCATGCGAGTATTGACGAGCATGATGATCAACCGCACCAAAATAGTCCATGCAGGCAATTGCATCTTTACAGCTTTCCTCTAAAAGAAGGCCGGAGTTCCCGAGAATACCGACAGCTAGAACCAGTGTGGCAGTGAAGAGCCAAGATCTAGGATTGATTAGCAAATATCAGTGTTAATATGCGTTGTAACTTACACTACCAAGGGCATCCTGCGTAGCAATTGATCTGCTTTTATTAAAACCTCTAATGTATCAACCAATACTGAAGCCGCGTCAATTGCAGCATCCGCATATTTGCGCTTCTCTTGATGATCAGCAGGAGTGCCTCCATTCTTGAGTGAGGCGCCCATGTACTCGTAAAGTTCGTAAATAAGGAATGGCCGTGTCAATAGCATTATGCCATAGTAGTAGGAGCATAAAGTGGAGCAGGCGCCAACTACTGCCTCACGAGATGGTTGTCGAGCTGTAATATCTGAGAGATTTCCGAGCCATTTGGACGCCCAGTTTTTCAGTTGCCTCGAGACGTAGTCGGCGATCCGTAGAGATATCCGCTTGCGAGAGTACACTTCGACAACGACACGTTCGACAATCATGAAGATTTGCACACTCGCATCCAGTATGTTGGCACTGGTATCAGACCGTATGTTTTCAGGATTGGCGTATTTGACAGTGCAGTCCACATCAGATGTGGAGGGTGGTCGACCTAGGACATTGCTGGATGGCGAACATCATATGTCAGTGTATGTTTACTATGGAAGCCTAAATAAATGAGGGAAATCATAATGACTCACCTGATGAGTTGGTCAATGACGCGCAAGCTCTTCCAGATGCGATCGCGTACCGATCTGATATTCTCGCCGAAAGAAGCGTTGACTTCGGTTCTGTGGAGGCCAATTGCGTATGCAGTACGTGCAGCCAAGGCTAGCCATCGTAAGCAGGTGACACCTACGAACACTTGTACATACGACTACTTACAAAAGTACAAATATGCACCATTTGGCTGCGACGCGCGAAGCATGAAAATAGCTACTAGTGTGAAGCCCTGAACGGTAGAAACGTTCATATTACTGCACATGAACTTTAGAAGTATGTTGAGCGCGTGTTTGAACCAGGCCTCTGCCTTGTCTTCATACTTGTCTTGAGCACCGATAGCGAGCACAAGATAGAAGACAGCGGCAGCGACATCATCTGGGCTAGACGCCTGGTTGCTCGCCCAGTTTTTCAGTTCTGGTAATAGATCCTCGCATTGAAATAACTGTACGAGACCACTGCTGGCTGCAATGTACTCTTGGACTAGGGCATCTACATGTTGCAACTCAATGGGTGGACATTGTTGTTGGTCGGCCAATGGGGGACGCGTGATTTCGATAATGGGATCCCTCGCGGCCTGCACCGAAACTCCCGAATCGACTTCGGATGTGATGAGATGTTTGACCGTTTGCAGAAAGGACAGTGGGGCGCAATCGCCGATGAAGATTAGTTTGCCTTGTGCGTCACGAAGTATACGGCCTTCCAGAGGGACCGCGGTATCGCCCTGTTGGTCGTCTCTACTCAGTGTAGGTGAGAGTGATGTTGTAATTTCTGCGGCTTCATGCTGGTATCGTGATCCTTGAGAGTTGTTTTCACGAACATTGTGTTCTCGGTTTTCCGGCGTATGGCCAGCGGATAGGATGCGACGAAAAGACGAGCTGTCAGTATGAGCGCGTATAGTTGGAGATTCCACCACCGAGTGAGCTTGATTTCGTGGATTTGAACCGCTGAATGTACATGTAGCTGCACGCTCTTTGCGTACACAGTATGCACATGGTAATTCACCGTCGCACTTGACTTTTCTCCTTCTACACAAATCGCATGCTGCAGCGACGCGGTCAATACGACGCCGCTTTTCGGATGGCGTTACCAGCTGATCTGGTCGTGTGGACATTGTGAATCTATGACAGCAGGAATGCGCTTGTGGGTAGTTGGTAACGGGAGGCAATGTGGTTGACGGAACTTCCGTTATTATTGTGGTAGCCGTCCGACGCGTCGGATGTCCAGTAGCTTCGGCTTGCGGCTGTTAATGGTGGGCTTGGCATTTCTTCAGCCGAGAGAATGCGTCATTGTGCATGCGAGCTTCCGATGCTCGAATCACTACCCGGCTACAAATAACGTGTTGGTAGTACTTAACCGATGTAGCGGTAGAAAGACAACTAAGGAGATCGAAAGAAATCCATTACCTTTTTTCCTAATAACAACAAGTGTCTTTTTTACATCATCTTCGAAAGGGACAATAATAGCCAAGTAAGACATAGCATTATTCACTTATCCATTCCCAATCATTTCTTGCTTAAAAGTCATCCAAGTTTCAACAGTTACGTAAAAGCCAAGATGCAAATCCGACACACATCCAGTCCAGTCCCTCAAGGAGAATAATCCAGTCGAGCAGCAGTCACCACCAAATCCATATTGATCACAATAATATCAAGTCTTTCCTCAAAAATTCCTTCAAATAATGTATTCTTCTTGCTATCCTCCCGTAAATGAAATCTATCCGTATCTCAGAAACAACATCCCAAAGCACGCCCTAACACCTTTCCAAACATTCTACCCAAACCCATCTACCAAAACAACCAACACAGAAAAACCTTCCCTCCAATCCCCACAACCCCTCAATTAATATCCGCCAACACCAAATCCACAACAACAAACCTTCCCAACCACCTCAGCGCAATCTCCTTCGCGTCCTCCCCCTTCCGCACCCACACCTGCGTCTCCGGCAAACAAGTGACCCAATTTAGGTAATCAGTCCATTCTTCCGCCATGGACTCGAGTTCCCACTGGCCGGTGCGCATGTTGAGCTTGCAGTGGTGCCAGGGGGTTTCGTTGTTGGTGTTGAGTGAGTGTGTGCCGCTGGACTGGCAGGTAAGTGAGCGGAGGGTGGTGGTGTAGAAGTTTATGCGGTTAAAGTATGTGCGCATGTTGTTTATTGTGATGTGGGCGGTGTGGAGTTTGGGTTGGAGCGAGTTGGTGAGGAGTTCGGCGAGTTGGGGGGTTGGGGGGTTGGATGGGATATGTTCGGCGTCTGAGATCACTTCCTTCAGGAGGGTTATGCTGGTCTCCATTGGTTTGAAGAGGATGTGGTAATCCTCTGGGTCGTCGAGGTCGAAGGCTTCTTCGAGATTGAGCAGTTGAGGGCCGTGGGTGGGACAGTCGGCCATTGCTTCGCGCCTAGTGAGCTGCGAAGTGTGATAGCAATAGCCCATCGAGCGGTAGTAGTCCTCCATCTCGGTGCAGTGTTTGAGCAGTTTCTTGCCGTGCTCGATTAGTTTCGCTACAGCCTGTTGGTATAGCTCGGGGAGCTCCGAAGGCTCCGCGGCGTTGAGGTTAATGCAACCTTGGCACATGGTGGTAGATTCTGTTTGATTTATGAATAGTCTTTGAAGTGTGGATTTTGTTAGAGTCGTAATGGTGATTTTGGTTAATGTAGTTGTAGTTGAATGACCTGAATATAGTATATAGGAGAAACGAGCATTCGAAATATATAGTCGTAAGTTCCATGAGAACTTAGTGAGTGTTGTATATCCGCCACTGTACAGTGAACGGTGTGTTGACATAGTGAATTCATGGTTGCCCGGTTAGAACAGGCGACACTGCCTACTATTAGCAACACAGTGTCGAAGCCATGCCCACTTAGAATCACATTCTGTGCTTTCACAACCCTCTTTCGGTAATTCGTCGTGAATTCCGCCCATGTGGAACTTTTATTGACAGTGAAAATACACAATTAGTGCGCCTTAGTGAGTGTCAGCCGTCATATTCCAATGTACAGGTGAGGGCCCCATGAAAAGTGCATGGATAATTTCCCGACAAAAGTATGTACTGACATGAGTGAGCAGAATACAGTTTGGTATATACAAACAGGCTTTGATATTCTATAAGCTAGGCAATGACGCCTCGATGTAAAGATGGTGGAATTCTAGGACGAAGAAAAAATACAGTGAAGAGGTATATAGTGATGAAGGATGCTTGCTAAAACCGCTGTCTCAAACAACAGACTCCCATTCTTTGTACCATGACAAACATGAACAACACCTAGCAATGCAGCAATCACACTACTGATTACCGCCTACAGCAATTGTAAACAGCTGCGGGCTTCCATCAAAGATGGTTCCTGCAACATCCTGACCACCGTCTGGGACTACATCATCGTAGGGGAAAGCGTAACCGCGTCCATCCTTCTGAATCTCGTGCAAAATGCGTGAGTAGTGGTTCGTCGTCGGGTCTTTGTAGTATTGGCTTGGGTTGCTGCCATTAGGAAATTGATTGCCAGGTGTGTTGAGTAGAATACTTCTGTTGAAGGCAGCTGCAAGACGAGGAATGACTGCATTGCGAGCCTGGTTGGAACCGGTTTGGAAAGGTCCAGTGCTGCAAGTAAAAATGTCTCTTGCTGTCGGCGCAGTGAAAGAACCCGCCTCGCCAAGCTGAAGCTCGTTGCCCTGGACGCGACCTCGCAGGTTACCAGCAGCAGCTTGTGTGTTGATGATCATATCTTCATTGCGGAACTTGTTCCACACTGCTTGGACGTAGCCATCCCAGTAATTACCCCACGCATCCGCATTGCCGACAAGTAGGTTGTTCGGACTCAGAACTCGCAATGCACGGCCATTATTCTCGTAAATCAACTTGTCCCAAGGGCGCCCATCACTTTTTGCTTGGGCGCGTAGTCTGTCCTGCAACACTTTCGGTCCATCAGGGCCCATGCCTGGTACGCTCTGCGTCTGACCTTGGGTGTTGGTAAGGCTCATCGCAACTGGGATGCTGACAAAGTCGACATAACTGATGTTAGCAAAAAGCTGTGCATCGTTGTAGGTAAATTCGCAGAAGGTCCAGTCGATGTTGAAGTTTGGATCACTAGGGTTGGTTACGCTGGGCTCGACGACAGCAGGGCCGGGGTTGAGCCGGAAGGTGAGCTTCGCACCGATGCTGAACCAGATGCGACCACCAGCAATCTTTGGTATTCTGACATTAACAGTATTCCCGGGGTTACCGAGCGGAATGGCGACGTCAGCCTGGAGTGGTTGCAGGATCTCACTGGGCCCTACGGGATAGTACACAGTCTGGCCGTCTGACTGGATAAAAATCGGCGTGTTTCCCCGCTCGAGGGCGAGGCCAGTGATGTATGCATATACTGTGCTGGAGCTAGACTTGTTCTGGAGTGCGAGCTGAAGGGTTCCGGGGGCAGCTTCAGCTAACACTTGTTGTTGGTCACCATTGGCCTGGGACGCCGGCGCTGGCGCTGGTGCTGACGTCTCGATGAGACTGTCGGCTTTGGCAGGGGCGGAAGGTTGTTCTGCCGGTTTCGATTTGCGGTTCTGGAAGCTCTGGCGACGTTTGTTCAAGAAACTCTTGAACGCCTTCATGTTGGACGGTTGTCAATTCCTAGGATAACAGGTGTAGAAGCAAAAAAAAAACAAGGATAAGTATATCGAGGGCGCTGTTGTTTAAAAGGTGAAGAGAGAAAGAAGAAGCCGACAATGCGAAGGATGCTTCGAGGTAAAGTCAATGCTTAGACGCGTAATGCATGGAGATAACAAGGAGATTTATACATGGATGACAGCAAAACGCGTCGTCAACAACGTGGAATTCAAGGCGTGAATACAAGGGTCCAGCTGATGTCACAATGCGATGGCCCTGCCGGGGTGGGTAAACCGGTTAGCGGTCGGCGCCTGCTCGCCAAGAGTCAGCAATGGCAGTTAAATGGTGGCAGCCAACCACAGCGCGGAAACCATCACCACCATCTTGCGGCCCGATCGGGAAGGCCCATGTCAAAGAAGCACGGGAGATGCACTCGTGCCTGGCAATGCTGACTTGCGGGGTGGTGGGATTGCGCCATGGCGAGGCTGCGAGCTGGTATTGGATAGAACCTACTAGTAGCTGTCAGCATAGAGCGATGAAGAATGGTAAGCAGCAGTACGGGAACTACTGTCTATGTAGGGCTCCAAGCACGTGACCCTCGTAAAAAGGTCTCACATGCTAGCACTTAGTGCTTAAGCCATGCGCACGAAGCGCCCAGAGACGTTTTCGCGGTTGGGGCGCGAGCCAGAGCATTGCGTTTTTAGTGCCTAACCTGACATCTCGTGAACTGCTTTAGCGTAAGAGTGATCACCCACGCCACATATACTGCCGGGAAGCCATAACTACCCTACTCGTATCCCTACTACCTGAGCTATCCCAAGCTCTTAGGCTAGCAAATAGGGATGTGTAACGTGAAGACTTCCCATACCTATGCTTTCCAAGCTTCATCAGTAGCGTTCTTCTGTGGACAAAAGCTGGCACTGATCGCCGCCAGCTGGATCTTCGATTGTGGTATGCTTCGGTCACGCTGTAAGCCACCGAGAACTTGCACGAATGTGGTCGAGTCGTCCGAAGCAATCATATTTCATCTTGGTATGCGAGTAGGCCCAAGCGTAAAGCTCCAGTGGTGTATGACTATTTTCTCTTCTCACTTGGTCCATCTCACCATCACCCCGTGGTGATGCTCTGTCATGGGTGCACCAAGTTGGTGTCTTTGGGTTACATTTAGAGGTGTGGTCGCCGGGGCTGACAACACGTGGTATAGGCCTGTCCTGGATCCATTTACGAAAAGAATTGCGCAACAAACGCCGAGGCTAGTAAGTAATTTCTTTTCCCAGTGTGTAGCGCTAGGCTAATCATCTGATCTTGCCTACCAAATGCTAGAATGACGCACCACTACCAAAAGCCATGTCTGAGTAGCTGACATAGCATTGGTCACCCCAGATGCCTCCGGCCATATCGAAGAACTGCTCGATGTCGAAATCTGCACTTCTCATTAGCGCAAACGGGTCACTGCTCCCATTGGCAGCGCCATCCATCTCCGCACTGCCTTCGCACGTGAAGTTCGCATCAGCCAGTGCGGGGTACTGCGCCTCTGATCCATGCATAGGGCATACAGTTGACATGGCAGAGATTGGACACGAGGCCTCGGCCGTACCTGTCTCCGTCGTCGCCCTTAATGGAGATTGCATAGGTTTCTGCATTGGTGCTTTCGGTCGGATCTTACGGATATACCAAGTCTTCGTCAAGTCCATCATGAAACACATCGCTCGCCAGAAGTCGCTGTGGGGCTGCTTCACCTCGTCGTATGTTGATAGTTTTTGCATTCGGAAGCAAAGAGATTCGAGACACAGCTCAAGACGCACTCGCTCTTGAGCTGCTTGTGCATCCCAGCCGCAGGCAGCATGGTCATCGTTAGGCATACACAGCCTGGCTACCGTCATGATGACCGACGGCAAACGCATCCACTCAGAGAACGATATGAAATGGTACTCGTTAGCTGGAAAAGATAGAAGAGTATCCAAGAATTTCTTCCCAGCTTCCAGTGCAGAGAACAAAGAGTTGAGCTGTGCCGATTGTGGTGGCGGGGGAACGTTCAGTGCATGTGGGCGAAGGGAGATGCTGTGCAACAGTGTCTTACTGAAAGAGAAGGAAAGCTCGAGCACTGTGTAATATAAGCGAAGCCCAGGTAATTCCTTTGACGTAGAAAGATACTTACATCTTTGAGATGCAGAGCAACAGGATCGTGCTTTCCATGCATCAAGTTGGCCTTCTATAGAACGCAAATGCATAAGCATGCGTCCGTCAGATAGTGACAGTTGCGCCGTATCTGCCGTAAACAGAATGTCTTGTATTTGCTCCTCAATCTGTCGCAGGGAGATCAGGTGGCTAATGACTTCATCGGATTCATACTCTAGTTCTTTTCCCAAGCTTTCAGCCGCTTCGGTCATGAAATGTGTATGCTTGAGTAGATTCGGCTTTTGAAAAGCACCGCCTACCCTGCATAATGTCAACAAAGTACCAAACACTCATTGAGAAGAACATACATGGACGAAATGTAGTAGCAACCAAGGAATGTTCTTTGCCTTTCTCGTAAATCTTTTCTAGATGGCGGTGAGGGCCTACCCCGTAGTGGAGGGGTAAAATCGATTGGTTGGTAATCTTGGTGGAGACCAATGTCAAGTGCCAGTCCAATCACAAGGTGGTGTAGGAAGAAGATCTGTTGCGTCTTGTGGCTGAAAACAAAATGGTACCTTTTGTGTTCAGCATATCGCAAGCTATTCACGTAGAGGACAAGTACCAGGATAGATAAACAAGAACGCTCTGTACTAGCCCAAGCGTCTTCCGAGGACGGACCATTGTGCGATGAGCGAGTTCCGTGCGGTATATTGTATCAAGCCTCCTCTGTTGCGAGTAATCCTTCCACGATGCTGCTGTCATTATTGCAAGGAAAAGCATTGGCCTCTCTGCATGCAGGTCGGTGCTGGAGAGTTGTTGAGATATAACAACAAATGGAAATGTAATCGACATGGAACGAAATTCCTTCATCAACGATTCTGCTTCGCCTGAAACAAGCAGACTCCGGACAAGCTCATCATCTATGGGGTCTTCGAGTCGCTTTGTCTGCCTGAATGGACCTTCAGAAGGTTGACCAGCAGTTTGTCGATCATCGAAGCCATGTATACCACGGATTTCTTCGAGGTATTGGCGGTCAACTTCAGCATCGTCCGAAGTTCTCCTTAAGAGTGCTTCTGATTGGGATTCAACAGACATCCAACCTCCTGTGACAACTGGTCTTGTCGTCTTTGGTGGAACGGCAGGTGGAATGAACCCTGAGCTAGCCGTGATTTCATTTCCAGATGCACAGACGAGTTTGGCTACAAGCCCATCAATCTTTTGTTCAACTTGAGCAATGCGTCTAAATGGAGTAAGACCCAGGAGATGCTAATGGCAGACGCCGACTTACGAAGGGGCACGTAGCTTTCTTGCTCGTCGGGGCGCGTCAGCCCAGACGCACTCGTTTCCGGAAGTGGAACACCTATGTTATTTTAGCACATTTCTGACATAATTAAACCATCTTTGAGGAACTTTCGCATCCATAGCTATGGTGGAGCAAGTAGTACCTCTGGCATCGACCGGATTGCCTACTCGGCAAACATTTGGTTTTCAGATTCCGACAGCGTTGACACGCTTGTAGAGTCCTTGGCTGCTCCGCCTTTGCAGCGGAATTCCCCTCGTTTTCCCGCATTCAAAATTATTCGTGTGGAAGTTGCAGCAAAAGTAGGGGGTCGGGGAGAGTGTTCAACACGACACGGAACGGAGAAAACATTCCTACCCGTTCCTCGACCAGTCTAACTGCTTTAGGCTGGGGGCGGAGACGCGGGGACCCGTGGTCGCCTTACCAGTTACACAATTCCATCTCCATTGGAACAATGCAAGCATCACTAAAGACATCGTAAACAAGTCAGCGTTTACTGGTTCTTCTGTTGTTTTGATCTGCGAGACAAGCCAAGCAATGGGATCTCCTATGATACATAGTAGGAGGCCTTCGACGATGACCCATTAACCGCTTCTGAGTCCCTGATATTTGCACTCCTTCTACCTCTGAATTGACAAGCCCGCTAATTCATCCACTCGTCTATTTTCAAAGATCATAATAGCCCTAAAATTGCAGCTTTGAAGCCAGCTGCCAACCATACCAAAGCGTTGCGCCAATTGTTATCAGATTTAGATGAATGCTCATCGCATGCGCACGAGAAAACGCCCTATTCAACACTAGCATTTCCTCACTCTTTGAATCGCGTGTTGCTGTTCCTTGCATTAGTTGCATGTCGTACAAACAGCCCACTGGAATTTCGCCTCAAAGATCCTGTTACGGTCTCGAGCAACGAATCACACAGGAGCTCCACGTACCTTGAGTTGCCTTCTCAATCATCAAAGCCCTAGACCGAGGCCCATACAGGGTCAAGTTTAATCCTGCAGTCACTCCGGCTATTGCAAAAGGAATGAAGCTGGCCATTTCTCCGAACGATGAGAATGGTCCATAAGGTGGACGTGTCAGCGCGACGGCGAGCAAAAGCAGGTATTGGGCATTGAAGTAGGCTGGGAAGAGTTTCTTTTGCAAACCCACAAATGCCGGCCTAGGTAGCGCTCTGTAGGTAATCTTCGTTACTATGAAGGTCTGATACAGTTCCGTCCCAATCAAAGCGGAGTAAGTGAGTAAGTGGGCCGGTGGAAGAATGGCCGATGCTACGGCGGTAAGCGACATATCGCCAAATAAGGATTTCTAGGAAAGTGTCGACTGGAAATATGCGGTATATTCGAGAGCTTGCTAAATGATTTTGAGTTGTGTTGCTGCCTGGCGAGCCAGAGGCGGATCGGATATCGCGTCTCAACTAGCTTCCGTGTCGTTTAGTTCTATCCCTACTTAGATATATCATTAGGAGACAAGGCTTATTGCCACTATCTTGAGAATGAGAGGGATTTGATTACCTACCGTGTCTTTTGTGTGGATGTATACGGCAACACCGTCCTGCAGCTCCTAAGGCGTCTTTGCTCGTGAGCTGCCAAATATCTGATCAATCACATTCACGCGGCAGCCATCTAGTCTTCTGATTAGAAACTCTCTAGTCCGTATCCTGAGCAAATAGTGTACCTACATTGCACTATGAGGATCTATCCTCAAAGACGGATCTCTCGGATCAAATTACCGCGAGGTTCCTGGTGATCGGCAATGCACCCCCGCAATGTTTCCCCGCCAAAGTAATTGCACGAATTATTTAGTATCTCTACGACAACTTTAGGAAGAACTGCCGACAATAGAACCGTTTCTTATACTACTGAGAGCATAGTGATGATCTAGTATGAATCCCTTAAATTAAATACATGATGGAAAATGCGTACTACTATTTCCGCCGTCAGCGGTATAAATATGAGACGACTACAGATGTAAAGGCGTACTGTTGCAAGCAGGGCCTTTCTTACTACTTTAAATAATCGACATCTTTTATCAATCGTCGGATTTCCAAACAAGAGGAAATATATTGCAGCCCCAGTCATGCGTTTTATCCTAATATCCTTACTACCTCTTTCTCTCGCAGCACCAAGCAGCTTAGTACGCGATGCCGCCATCAAACCCATATATTGGCTCCTAGCCGGCGACTCAACAACAGCCACCAGCGGAGGATGGGGCGATGCATTCCTTTCCAAGACCGTCGCTCCAGGATCTTCCGGCAAAAACTACGGACATAGCGGTGCGACAACAGCATCCTTCCGCGCAGGCGGCGACTGGGGCCGAGTAATCAACGACATATCAACCCACAAGCAAAACTACAAAGTCTACGTCACAATCCAGGTAACCATCCTCGCCTCTTTCAAAAACTCCAAAGAAATATCGAAGCTAACAGTAACAAAGTTCGGCCACAACGACCAAAAAGAAACCTCAGGCGTCTCCCCAGCCCAATACCGCACCAACCTCGCAACCTTCGCTTCGGAAGTTAAGAACTCAGGCGCAATACCCATCCTCGTCACACCACTCACACGCCGCACCTTCAACACAACCACCGACCGCGTCATCGAAAACCTCGCTAGAGAAAGCGCACTCACAATCGACGTCGCTACGTCGAGCAACCTGCATTTCATCGATCTCAACAAGGCATCGACGGCGTACGTCAACGCGATTGGGCAAGCAGGTGCTGACACGTATAACTGGGTGGGAAACGGTAGCACGGCGAGGGACCGCACGCATTTGAATCCGTGGGGAGAGGTGGTGTTTGGGCGGATGGTGAGTGATTTGCTAGTGGAGAAGTATACGTGGGAGTTTAAGGAGTGGACGGTGGGAAATGAGACGTTGAGTCGGCTTATTAGGGAGGGGAAACTTGCTTAGGTGCTTCTTGTGGCTAGTAGGTTTGGGATGCTTCGTGAATAGTCCAAGGAAGGGTTGGAGAGGGGGTATCGTTGCATTGATGTACAAAATTAACTAGGAAAAAAGCTATTTGTGTGGACTGAAATGTTCTTGTTGATCACTCAGCTGTATCCTTCGTCATCGTATCCTTCGCCATCGTATCCTCCGCTCGCCCATCGATTTTCTCTCGTTTCTTTCGTATTTTGCGTACTGGTGAAGCCGCTTACGCTGGAAGGAGGGGTGTCCCAGGGTTGGTACTGGCTACTATTTCCTGTGTACTGGCTACCTTGGGTCGATGATGGAGAAGAAATCTCAGCATGTTGGGGATAGGGTACATAGGGCTGCTGTGCCGAAGAGCCTTGTGGATAAGGGCAATATGGTCCCTGCGTCGGTTGTGAGAGCCCTGGGTATCCATATGGCTGGGATTGAGCGAATTGTTGGGATTTCCGATGCGGAATTCGTGGAGGATATGACTCGTTTCTTATGGCGATGGGAGTGATTTGTGAATCATAGGAGCCAGACATATGGTGTGGTGGTGGACGAGAAGGCTGGATGTCTACTTCATGATCTTGTTCAGAGATTGAAGAATGCAAGGGTGGCCTATCCATCGAGTAGCTTGACTGTTGATGCTGCTGCTGATACCTAGTGAGTGCTTCCAGGTTTGCAACAGATTTCCGGTTGACAACTTTGCTCTGCCTCTTAAGCCCATGATCAGCACTGCCTTTCTTTGAGGGTTGTACATTAGGTTGAGGTGCAGCAGAAGTGCCTGTCAGTGGGTTTGGTCGTTGTGAATTAGGCAACGGGGCAGATTCTCGTCGTGAGACAATAGCTTCCGGGGATTTTGTACGCAAAGGACCTGGCGGTTGTACGTCGAAATCCTGATAAGCGGAATTTTCAAGCGGAAATGTACCTCCCCTTGTGCCTATTGAAGGATATGGTGTTTCGTGTTCAGCCTCAGTTATGGTTTCTGTAGTTCTTGATCGTATATGATAAGGTAGGCTCGATGAACTTTGCGAGTGCTGGCCGTATGGAACTCCGTAGTGGTCTGCAGAATCTGCAGCTTCATATGTACCATACCTCGCATTTGATGGCAGTGGTGGTGCTGACGAATGGGAATGTGACCCTACACTCAGACTGGGTGGAATATGGCCATATTTCACTGTTCTGAAACGCTTGACGGTCGGATTGCGCTTACAGCGGTCTTGAGCCTCCTTCAACAGCTTCCGTATTTTCGCCTCTTCAGAAACATTTTCTTCCAGTTGCAAGTCTGTTACGCTGCCATCATCCGTCTGACCGGATACCGAGACGTTGTCACCTACCCATTTCTCTTCCTCTTTGTCTTCGTTTTCGTTTTCGTTTTCGTTTTCGTCTTCCTTATTTTCCGATGCAGCATCTGAATCCAAGTTGTCTTCCTCGAGATCAGAATTGTAATCTTTTTCCTCGGGCGCATCGATAGCGTCAGATGCGGAGCCCCGAGTTTGATGGCGAGCGTATACATTAGCACCTGCTTTGAGCAATGCATCCACGCAAGCAGCTTGGCGATAGGCGCAAGCCTCGACGAGTGCTTCATCGAGCAGATGATCCGGAGGTTTCATAGTCAGGTATCGGTCCAGGATAGCTTTGTTTCCACGGATGGAAGCAGCAGCGATGGCATTCCGATAAACCCCTCCTTGAACACGGAAATCTGCTCCAGCGTCCAGCAACTTGTTGACGACATCCATGCGGTTGAAGTAAGAAGCTGCTATCAGAGCTGTACGATACTTGCCATCTTTATGATTAACAAGCTCGATTGCCCTATCGAGAATTTCGTCAATCATAGGCAGTTCGGCTTTCATCGCAGCGGTCTGGAGAGCGTCACCGTATTTTCCTCCCTTTGCATGGACATCCGCTCCGTGTTCTATTAACTTTCTGACAACGTCAATGTTGTTACCTTTGACAGCAGCCGCCACAGTTGATCCAAGTAGGCCTCCTGAAGCTGTAGCATTTGCACCGTTGTTGAGCAAATACTCAACAACGGATAAAACACCAGACTGGGCAGCAGCAAGGATCGGGAAGCCGTGAAGGCCTCCACTGGCATTAACATCAGCATGATGTTTGATGAGAAGCTTCACAATTTTTCTATGTCCACCAGCTGCAGCTGCAGACAATGCTCCTCCAAACATGCCATTAGCTGGTCGGACATTAACTGCAGCATTGTGCTTCAAGAGTTCTTGCACAACGTTCAACCAGCCAGCAGCACACGCGGCTTGGAGAGCCGTTCCATATGTGCCCGAAATGGGTTCAGTGATTGTGATGTCGGCACCTGCTTTAACAAGGACATGTATAGTCTCAATGTCTCCAGCCCAGGCAGCGGCCTGCAGGGCTGTTCCATATGGGCCTCCGATAGCGTTGACATTGGCGCCTGCTTCGAGCAAGACTTCGCAGCAATCTTCATCGCCCTCGGCGCTATATTCTTGTCAGCGGTGCTCGAGCTATAAGACGAGGTACTTACGCGGCTGCGTGAAGTGCAGTGCCATATTTCTCGCTTGAGATATGTACATTAGCACCATGCGCCAACAGAAATCTCAGGCCTTCGATATCGCATGCATCCGCGCAGTTGATCAGGGCAGTCGTTCCCCTAGCACAGGCTGCATCTATATCTGAGACGTTCTTGATGATAAGCTCCAGATCTTCGGTGAGTAGAGTTGAGGCAGCGAGCGAGATCACGGGCCAGTTGTCTTCGCCGCCACGCACGTTCACATGAGCGCCGTGTTCGAGCAGAATCCTGGTCGCAGTACTGTCACCTTGTTCAACTGCTGCAATTATGGCGTATGAAAAGTGGCCCGCAAAGGCATTGACATCCGCTCCATGTTCAATAAGAAGGCGAATGGTGGCTTCATTACCCGTATGCACGGCAGCTGGGTATCACAAGTTAGCAAGAAGCACTAGTCCAATAGAAGAGTGTTTACCTTGTAGTTCATGGCCGTAGTAACCAATGGGTGCAGTGTTGGTTTTGGCTCCACGATCCAGTAATAACTTCACGTTGTCGGCATCGCCGAACCATGCAGCCGCCTAGAGAGTCAGCATCGAAAGACTGCTACGTCAATTGTGGGATATACCTGAAGAGCTGTACCATAGTCCCCTCCAAGTTTATTGACATCAGCTCCTTTGTCTAGCAGGGCTTTCATGATCTCCATCGTGCCATCGTATCTGGATTACAGTCAGCATGATTTCAATGGCCAGTCCTAATCTCGAGCATTCTGTTGAGGTAGTGGAAAAAAGAGGTAGCCCGGTGAAAGTGAAGGTTTGTTATGCAAGCTCTGGCAGGAAAGCTCGCTGGAGGGGTATTTGAAGAAATCATCCATCGTCCTCCAAAGTCTCAAAGATAGCTCATACTTACGCGCTAGCTGCTAATGCGAACCCGTAGCTTGAAATCGGTCAGCATTTGGTTACAATATGTGCTTGGCACACTTACATAGGACCCTCGACGTTTGGGTCCGCACCGAACTCCAAAAGAAGCTTAACGGTCTCCAGATGTTTATTGTCGGTAGCTTCGTATAAAGCCTCATCGAGTTGTGCTTGATCGATTCCTCGGGGATATAGCAGTCTCAAGACTTCCGTTCTACCGTAGAAAGCCGCTAGTGAGAATGACCTCTGATGTCTCAGCGAGCAAGATGAAAGCTCCGAATCCCGGTTCAATATCGCGGCCACGATTGGAGCGTAGCCCTTCTGAGCAGCTGCCTGTAGGGCTTGTTCTAGAATCAAAACTCGGTGTTCATCTTTCAACAATAACTCAAAGACCTCCAAGTGATTGTAGGTGGCTGCAGCGCTCAGTAAACTTCGGTAGGTTTTGATTTGAAGTTGGGGGTTCCACGATTTTGAAAGAAGATAACGGACAACACCAGCATGTCCGCGTCGCACAGCAGCACCAAGTGCAGAGCCATACCTATCCATTGGAGATTCTAGTCAGTATGTGCTCCAGTGCTAACTCAGATATGAACACTACGTACCAATACTCCTCATTGGGGTCAATATCTGCACCCCGTTCAATCAGAATACGCACGGCATCCAGATTTCCAGAAAAGGCAGCGAGGTTCAGTGCTCGTCGGTGCGGTCCACCAGGAATGTTTACCTCGGCGTTATGATCCAGCAAAAGCTCAACAATGCGGTTATCAAGGCTACCAACAGCTGCGTAGAGCGCTGTGCCATATTCAGGAGAGGGAGCGTTTACGCTAGCGTTGCGGTCGAGTAAAATTTTGACAATGTCGTAGTGGCCATTCCTGCAGGCAGCATGCAATGCTGTTGGGCTTCCATCAGAGCTTACGAAATCAACATCTGCACCTGCGCCAAGCAGAATGTTGATGATCTCTTCGTTTCCATTTTCGCAAGCATAGTAGAGAGGTTGAAAGCCTAAAGAGTCTTGCTCATGTATGTTGGGGGTTCCGTTGAGGTTTATGAGGTGGTCGACCAAAGCAGGAAATTCGAGAATCACTGCTACGTGAAGAGACGAAATATCTTCTTGACCTTCCATACCGTGTACTTCCCGGATAGTATTCCACCATTTCTGACGATCTTTGGAGTCTTTCTGCCAAAAGGGATGGCTAAAGTTGAATTCCTCAAGAACATCAGGCGGCGCCCGTTTCGCGTGTTCTACCCAATAACGAACGGGGTATCTGAGGTCGACATCAAGAAGGTCTTCAGTCTCGTCATCGCTCTGAGCTGAGGATGCATCGCTCATGTCATCAGAGTCGGACTCATCAGAGTCAGTATCTGCTCGATATGGTGTGTTCTCTGCGTCAATGGCGGCCTCAGTCTCTTCCTGTTCGGCATCGTCGACCGATACATCCTGTACTTCGATGGCCTGGTAGATGTACTCTAATGAGCGCAGAGCAATGATACCGTGCTGCACATCGTCGAGGTCTAGCGAAAGATCATATTTGGCATATACCGCAAGGTGTTCTGCAGCAGATATGTCAATCCATTCAACAGTACTGTTGTCCAGATCCCAGTCGTTGCCTCTCAAGGTAAGGAATGCTCCACATCGTACTACGTATTCTTTCAGCGTTTCAAGATCTTCTAGGTCGTCATGAGGCAGTCCAGCCATGACAGCAAGCTCTCGCATCGTTGGAGCTATGTATGATAGGACTCGACAACGAAGTATCTCCTTTGTATATTCGTATCCTTCAGCTTGCGGGCTAAGAATCCGCTTTCGAATGTGTTCAAACATGTCGGTGAGACCATATGGGAATGACTCTAGCAGTTTTCTAATCTCGGCATAGTGCGTACGTCCTGGTTTCCATGCGTTCTTCAATTCTCGTACGACGAGACTAACATAGATCCAGTTGTCCTCGGCGCGAAGGTAGATGTGGCGTTTCACAAAATACGCCAAAGAAGCTGGAAGGGCAAGTTCATCCACACGCACAGATATGTGTGCTTTGAGGTCGTCGCTAACTTGAGCGGAGTTGTCTGCATCGTTAAGATCAATCTCTGGCACCTTACCCTTCAAACATTTCTCAATGCTCGGGCGACCACTGCGGTTAAGCAGGAGCCATTTGATAGGCCGAAAATCTTCGTCGTTATGGCTCGCGGTTGTGGGCTCAATTGCTCCTCCCATGTATGCAAGGAAGTGTTCCAATGAATCTTCCGCCAGTTGCTCTACGCCATACACAATGATATATATCCTTGAGTTCCGGATATCCTCAGCCATCTTTTGCAGGGCTGTCCACAGTGCAGGTATCTTCAACATTTCTTCCGGGTCAAAGATTTGGCTCCCGACATCTCTGCTGCCCCGAGAGTCTAGGAGAAGGTGGCGTGCAAGGTCTTGGTCGATATCCAGTAACTGACGAACAATTATTTGTAACAAACCCTTCAGAGTGCGCCTCATCCTGTCACTTTGGTCACAGTAAAAAGATGCAACTAATGAGTTGTGGTCAGCACCTTGGTTCAGGTACTCTAGAGCCGAAGATGCGATAGCACCTTGGCCTGTTCCGGCCTTTCCATGAATCCAGAAGACATGATTGGTATCCGAGGTTCTCCATTGCTGGAAATTGGCAAGTTCCAAGATAGATGAGAGTTTGGTGCTTTTCGCTTCCCGGTAAGAGCCCTTCATGGCTGCTTCAATATCCACAAATCCTTTTCCCAAAGCGTCTATCATACTATGATACGTGCGATCATCTACCTGCGATTGCCGCAGCATGTTTTGGCGCGTTTTGATGATACTGTCTGCTTTGTTTGCTATTTCTCTGATCTCATCAGATACAGCAGTGAAGTTTCCGTCCTTCGGTCCGGGATACTTGTTCAGTTGGAAATGATCCGACATGAGAGAGAGGCTCTCAAATGACTCGATGGTTGCAGAATCTTGATCAACAATGCGCTCCTTCTTTTTGAGCCACGAGATACCTTTTACCATATAGTTGACGAGATCACTGTCGTTCTCTTCCCAGAAGCAGAGTAGCCGAATCTGAGCGTCTCTCGCCATAAAAGAAAACTCTGTAAGCATACTTCGCAGGATCTCTGAGTCTTTCTCAAGGACTTTGAGAAGGGATGATGGAGTACCCCAGCCAGCAAGCTCAGCCATGGATGCTAAAACCAGTGCTTTTGACTGACTGGATGTACCATGAAATGGAGTGCCTAGGAAGAAGCAGCCGGCAACCCAGGGGTAGACATTTGGAAAGTCTCGTTGACGCGATCGTGCCATGAGTAGAGCTTTTTCTAAGATGATGCCACCCAGGCAATGAGCAATGAAGATGATAGGCGTCTTTGCTTCGTTCTTGGTGGATATCAGCAGGGAACCAGATAGGGTGGCATTCAACACCCACTACTCTTGAGCGATCTAGACTGTGAAGCAGCTTGTTTGCCACATTGTCTATCCTTTCGTCGACAGATCCCTTTCCAAACCATTGTGATTGGTACTGGAAGACGCTAATCTTAGCATGTGGGATCTTTTTTGGCAGCATATTGGCATCTCGCAGCCAATGCACCTTGTCTTTCTTCCATGTGTATTCAGGGTCCGCTCCAAGACCGGGGATGGCAATGATTCTGCCAGCATTTGTTATTCAGGTTCAAAATAGCATGCATGGTGACATACTCGACCTTGACCGACAACTTGACCGACGATTGTTCATCATTTGGATATACAACATTCAATCCAGGGTTGAAAGACTATTTCTTCAGCAAATGCATGGAGAAATACTGGCACTACTAACCTGGGCATCGAACTTCGAATGCTGAGCCTTCGCGGCCGAAGCCATCGCGAACACTTGATCCAGGAATTTCCAGTATGTACTGAAAAACAAAGATCGCTTTGTTTTCGTTATCTGTTGTAGAAAAAATGCGCGACTGCAATTTTTGGAGACTCCTGCATACTGGCCCCAGGCCTTGGCATATACGCCCTGATGTTGGGGGCGGAAAGATTTTGGGGGCGAAATTTCCCAAAGGAGAAAGACGTGACTCAGTTTGTCAGCACTGGCGTGCACCTTTTTGGTATAACAATATCAATAAAGCTCGGCAATTTGGAACAACCCCAGCTTTACGAGACAGGGCTAGGCGAGAAATTCCACCGTTGTGGCAGTGTGGGAATCCGCAGCGCGCCATGGTTTTCTACATGATTGCGCCGTGTCGCTCTCTTCAGTGCTACTATGCTCTCTTCTAGCAAGACCACAGATCGCTCCTCGATTGAATGTCGCTCGAAAAAATGTATTCGCAAGCTGCGAGTGAACAGCTACCTGTGCCATTTCGCACGGCGCCCCTGAAAACCTCAAATCCTGATGGCATCGTACAACCAGAGGTGTCCTTACTACCAGCAACGTTCCGCAGAAACTATATGATCGAACCTGTCACCGCCGATATTGGCGCGTTTCTTGACATCGAACTCGATGTCAGCAGGTTGAACGAGATCCATAACTGGCTATGGCTTGTCGGACTCCCAACAGCACCCCGGCCACTCCATTACCAGATCGTCAAAGGAAGGGAGATTATGGTGACGGAGCAACTGGATTTACATCTTATCTGGTCCTCTTCCAAATCCTCTTCCATTCTTATCAAGCCATTACCCCGTTTCCTTTTTTGCCCGGTATTCTGGCAAACGGAAATCTGTCCCCGTCAACATGTGTACAAGACGGCACTTGGCTTCCTGTTGTCGTACGTTGCGCTCATTGAACGAGAGGTCGACTACAACTTGGCTATCTTCCACGGACTCATTCCCAAAGAGATAACCTGGGCTGGGTGGTCGGCGCTTGTGAGCGACATTATCTGCACCCTCCCGCAGGTAGCACCTTTCAACTCAGCTCTCGCTTCATCGGTAGATATCATGGAAGGCCACATAGGTGTCAACCAACGCTTCATATATGGCGAGCTACGTCTTGGGCGGCTGAACTGGATATACCGCTTGGTCATGGGCGAGATACGCGGGTATCTTAGCGGTTGTACTACGTATGGATCGTTCATGCGCGAGAATATCAACAGCCTCATCACTTGGTTCGCATACACGACGATTGTCCTCTCAGCGATGCAGGTCGGGCTTTCCACACAGTCCCTCGGAGACAACCACTCCTTTAGTATGGCATCTTTCGTCTTTTCGGTTTTCTCTATTCTGGCGCCGCTCGCGTGTATTCTTGTTATCACGGCCATCATGGCGGTCATGATTATCGTCAATCTTGTGCGGACGCTGAGGATTCGAAAGCAGAAACGAAATAGAGGTGTCAAAGTATGAGTATGTAAAGATGGAAACTTCAGAGAAAACAGTAATGTACTACGGATCAGAAGGTACAATCAATGGCACCGCTGGATCCAAGCAAACCTCAGCAGTTCGGCGTCCTGTACTAGGCTTCGCCATTTTCGGAAGCTGCCTTCTCATCTTCGATCGTTCAACCGTCGCTGATGGACAATGAAAACGGCGTGCTGAAATAGAGGTTCTGGGTCTACGATACCGGAACATGAAACCACCACAAGCGGCAGAACGGCATCAGGTGCTATACCAACAGATATCATGCTTTTCAAGGCGGCTCTACAGGTTCCTCGATACCAAAAACACCTTCCCGTATCGCTCGATATGTCCTGTACATTTCATCAGTCGGGCTGAGCGATTGACTAGAGGACCTACAACAACAGTCGGGGATTCAAATAAACCCATATATGTTTCAGCGTGGAATCTCTCAATCTGGTCATCTGGTCGAAGATGAATGACAAGAGGAACCTGTATTTACTTTGAGAAGAGAGATAGTACCTGCATCGAAAAGAGCGCGCAAAACGGAGGGTGATATAGCCTGAAGTATCTGAACCACCAATATAGAAATTCCTATGAAACCTCGAAATATTGTAACTCCACTATCCTTGCTTTTTCCCTACAGAACTTCGCAACATAGCTTAACAGCATCAGCAAAATAGTTAGGTGTTCTTGCTCTCCTGCAAACACTGCTTTCCGATCTTCACGAGTGCTTTGCTAACACAGACTGGACCTCATCATTTCACGGTCTGGACTTGTCTTTCATAACTAAACCCCCAACATGTTTGATCAATCAAAAGCACAACTGGATAACGGTCGAACATTCTTAGCTTATTTTTTAGGCTGGAGACGGACACGATGCATTAGCTTGCATCTATTTCTTACGCTTTCGGGACGCCCAGACCGCCACGCCAGTGCAACACTGCAACTCTTGACGGCGGAATGCTATTTTACCGTCCGCAAGCGTTGAGCTTGATCATACATGAGATGACAGAATCTCCAGGCAGCAGATGAGCGGTGCGCGTGGGTGAAAGCAGATGACGTGGAAAGCCGACTAACCTGTTTTGTCGTAGCGTCTCGATCACGAGCCACGACCGTGCGGAAGGCGGCGACTTGGCCGTCGTCGACGCGCTTATCATAACACCTCAGCACTCGCCCCTTCATCTCTCCTGTAGTGCTCCCATATCATGTCATTTCACACTTCATCTCATAATACTCGAGGCAGGCCCTCGCGTTCTCTCCTTGCCGTTGGTATCCTTGTGCAGTTCGCTCTGATAGCGGGTATCTTTTGGGCCTATACCAACTTTGGCCACTCCCGTGGGTCCACGGCTTTAGCGGACGCGGCAACTACCAATTCATCACCGAGGCCAAACAGCTTCAGATTGCGACATGTCATAAATCACGGTGTCGGCCAACCTGGGCCGCGTGCGAGAAGGTTTGATGTCACACCGGAGCACTTTGCAGCTGCCGGTGTCGATTCCCATGTCGGACCCTTCGCCATCAAGACGGCACCAGTAAAGATCCAAAGGCCATCGTTCAACAGCTATGATAGCCAAATACCCATGTCTCCCATTTGGATGGCCGAAGACATTCCGGGTCCGGATATTAAAGATAAGGAAACCATCATCAGTTTTGCAAATATGTCGGAGGATGCGTACAAGGTTGGACGCGATGATCCCGGGTGGATGGATGTGGATGAAGACTATGACACTTCCATTCCTTTTGGTTGGGATGATAGCGGCATCCGCGGCCATGTATTCAGCGATGACACCAACTCCACCATCATCCTTGCCGTTAAAGGAACTACGGTAGCCATGTTCGAAGGCAACGGAACCTCTGTGCACGACAAGGAAAACGACAATCTTTACGGATCCTGTTGCTGCGGTCAGGGTGGTACCTACCTGTGGCGCAAAGTGTGTGACTGTCAAACGGGTACTTATACCTGTGATGAACAATGTGTAAAGGACGAGTTGCGGAAGCCAAACCGGTACTATGTCGCAACTCTCGAGCTCTATCAAGAAGTGATGAAGCTCTACCCGAATTCCCACGTAATGACAACCGGACATAGCTTAGGTGGAGTACTTGCGTCTTTGATCAGTCTCCAACATGGCATTCCTGCTGTGACATTTGAGGCTTATCCCCAGGCTCTGGCAGCGAAGCGCTTAGGACTACCGGCAGCTAGCGACGTTGTTCCACCCAGCAAAGACACGGGAGTCTTTCATTTTGGACACACAGCTGACCCGGTGTATATGGGAACTTGTAATGGAGCTACAAGCTTTTGTTCAATCGGCGGCTATGCATTCGAAACACTTTGCCATGCCGGAAGGAAGTGTGCATACGACGTGGTTAAAGATTGGGGCTGGAGACAAAGCACCCAGACGCACAGCTTGAGGTACGCCATCGAGAACGTTTATATGAAATACGACGAAGCGGCAATATGTCAAGAAGAGGATGTAGGGTGTGTTGATTGTTACTTGTGGAAGTTCGAAAACGGCACACATAAGCAGCCGACAACGAGCGCAACAACAGCAACAAGTACCACCTACTCAAGGACCCGGACAGAAACATGCCAGACGCCTGGATGGTGGGGATGCCGGGATGCGACAACTACCATGATGTCGACAACATTGTCTAGCTCATCGACTGCTACAACGAGCACAAGCACTTGTCAGACAGTATGTTTTCCTAGTCGATTAATCTTGCAAACATTGCTGACTTGTACAGCCTGGCTGGTTTGGTTGCAAAGACGTAACAACAACAACCACCACTACGGCCACTGCTACTATTACGACTACATCCAGTGAGCCAACCACGACGACGTGCACTACTAAAGGATGGTTTGGCAGATGCCTTGACGACAATACTTCGACAGCCACCCCTGCTATGGAAGCACATGCCTACTGGCAGACACCGGTGATGGCCACCCCAACGCCTCCATAGGCTGATAGTAGAATACTCTCGGATTGACGCCTTGAATTTTGTTACGGAGCAATCGATAGATTTACGCAATGCCGCCATGTGCTCTTACCTTCTTGACGGAACCTAATCTCACCCTGAACGCAACCTGTAGTTCAATCGCTGGGTTTAACCCTACAGCCAAACTTACATATGTGATCATTCATACGTGCGTGCGAGTTCATGGGATTCGAACATGTTCAAGTGGATCTATGCACTCTAAGCATCGCACTAGTTGTAAGTCAATCATCATAAAAATGCAGGTTGTAAGCAGGTACGCAAAACTCTACGCGTTTGCCGGGTTATGCGTGAGAGAAGTAAGCAAACAATATTGTCAAGTTGTGTCGTGTTGATTGTCGGTAGTTGCACCGTTGCAATGGTAACATCATCTTTTTTAACTGGTTTTCTCATAATCCCGAGGAGCTCGAAACAGTCCTAACATAGTAGACGACGGTAGTCAACATAACGAGAACTCACAAGCTTCTCGATCAATTTCTAAGCATGTGCAAATTCGGCTTTTACCCCCAAGGGCCGATAGGGGATGTCGTACGAGATGTCGTACGTATCAAAGTCAAAGAGAATTACACTCTTACTGGTGAATCTTAGTGGTCAAGGCTAGTCACAAAGCTCAGAGGACAAGGTCAAACAACACGCATGATGTATGGAACACTTTCACCGGCTTTATCGCAATCGGTATTTTTAGGATGAAACCAGAGGCCACTAGAAACATGTGGCGAGGGTGTGGCGTGGATACAATCTGGTCCGCCTGCTCACGTGACAGGATATCAAACCGTTGATTGCCAGCACTAGTCTCGCCCAGCTTATCGGGTCGCTCACGCCGACCCCAAGGCGACTTTCCCATGGGAAAAGGAACAAAAGGTGCATATGGCCGCGCGGAAATAATGGGGCTGGCTGGCCAACAAGCAAGAATATGGTAGTGGTTGCGTGGCTACGGACGCAGGCGAAGCAGGTATTAGCGTGGACCAAATTTCCACGGCAGCAGAAAGATTGCACGCTCCACAGAATCTGGCCAGATTGTGCGGAGGATGTGTGTCGGACATAGCTAAGGCCACAAGGCGAAAGTCTGGTTCTATAGGTGGGAACGCTGATCCTCATATTAATGCCTCGAGCCGCGAACGGGAGGTGCTGAGGTGGCGAAGAGCGGTAGGAGGGTCCGTAGTCCGCATCCGCACCCACGCGGCAGAGATCGGACATGGAATCGTTATCAAAGTCCGAAATTTGGTGCCTTTTGATGGCCATGGTTGACTTTGCGAGCTGCAGGCCGGGTAAATAGGGTCAGGAGAGGTCACGGCGGACGAGGGACATGTGAAGGGTGAGACGCCCAGACTGCGGCACTGCGTAATCGCAAAGGGCTTAGGTCTACTCTAGAGGCTTCTGGCACGTCTGGACGAAGGTGAGGACGAATGCAGATGCACGTTTCTGCGCGGTGAGCAAGTAAGTACAGAGTAAGCCCTCAGCCCCGTAAGGCCGCCTGAGAGAAATTGAGCGAAACATGGCTTACCAGCCCGGTCCCTGTAGCACATCGTCGCTTGAAACAGTCGCTAGGTATGGCACGTACCCTCCGGGTTGCCAGCACAATGTCAGAGTCACCAAATGGCGGGAAACGTCAGTATTCGCGGCGGGGCGGGTGTTGGGTACGTATGTAGGTTTGTACACCGTCCATGTCCGGTGAAAGAATGGCTTGGTGCAAGCCACACGATGATGATTGCCGGAAGTCACGGCTTTGGCAGAAATCAAGATTTGGGCGCTTGGTTGGGTCGATGGGCAACGAGGCCAGGGTCTCCGCCGAGACCCTGGGCTGGCGAGTGAGAACGCACTGGCCAAGTGCAGTCTGGCCGCGGGTCTCTCCACTGTATAATCTACGATGACACACTCTTCCCTTGGACGCGTCAACTGTCATGAGCCTCTTGCAGCCTCCAGCGTTACGGAAGGTTTTGCCTTCATATACGTCAAGTTTGGATATAAGAGATAGCACTACTAGCTTCCAGACCCGCAGGTTCCTCCTAATCTGCAAGCTCAAGATATAAGCCGCCCGTCCACACACACACACACACACACACACACACACACACACACACACCTTGTCCACAAATCATCCATCCCATCTCTTGACTTTGTCAGCCCGACTATCCATTTCCTCCCTGGCTAGATCCGGCAACTAAGGCACTATATTGGGCCCGTTCTGCATGCACCCAAGCGACGCCAACTGACACCATCGATTACGGCTACTCTTTCGGCCCAAGTACGCAATAATTACCCTGCATATCTGCAACTGCCTGTCTACATCATCGGGCGTTCGCTATCGTCTGCCCCATATATTACGAAGTCTCGCCCTCGGCTTGAAGGATTCCCAAAAGGCCAACAACACGCTATTAACTCCGAGCAATACATAAACGCAGCCACTTCACGCTACTACAACATCACATCGTCATCATCACCACTGCTACCACTATCCATCACAACACCTCGACAACACCTCAACCCTCTCAAGTCACAATGTTCTCCTGCGCCAACTACGAGCGAGGCTGCCGAGGCCGTTGCAACCGCCTCAACGATCGATGCGACAGCTGCCACACTCTCAATCTTCAAGTCCGAAGCAACAGTGCCTCGTCCACATCTTCAACCAACGCACTGCCATCAGCCGCCTACTCGGCAATGACAAACTCGTTCGCGTCTCTATCTCAACTCAACAACTCGTCGACATCAACAAGGACACAATAGTCCGTTTGCGAAGCAACATGCAACTCCATCATCCTTTCACGACAATACGAGTTTTATTCAGACATTAGCGACTTTGACGACAGGTGTTCTGGCAACACTTCCTTCTCCTACCTTTTGGGCCGACTTTTGGCTTTGGCCTCTCCTAGGGGATTACCGGCGCGGGACAGCGCACTTGGTTAGCATTTACACGGGCATGCGAGATTTTCTGGACGTTTTCTTCTCTCTTTCTTTTCTCTCTATAAACTTTGTATTCATACACCGCTACACTTTCTATTCACATGTTTTGTTTTTCTTGTTCTTTCTTCTCGTCGGGAAGACTCGGTTGCAGGCGTTTTGGGCAGACAGGGTGTGCATGATGTGGCGTCGATTGGGGCCATGCACCCATCCGCCCCCCGGCACAGGCTACTCTTGGAGGAAAACTTGGCATATACCCATGATTGGGTCGGTTTGGAAATTGAAGCGCGAGCTGTCTCTTTCTCTATTGCACTTGCAGTGAAACACAATCACACCAAATGCACTCCAACGTTTTTGAACCCACCTCACCTGACCAAGTTTTTTCTGCACTTTATTCCCGCTATGCGTGACGCATGACTTGCAGCAAAGACCCTCTCACCCCAATATTAAACCTCGTTTATTTTTCCCTTGCGTGCTCATTTTTTTGCGGGGGTAGCAAAGAAGCGAGCAAAAAGCGAAGCCATACGTAAGACCAGGTATGCAAAGAAAGAAAAAAAAGGATAGAGGCCAGGATTCCGTCCCCACAGCCTCGCCTAGAACACGAGGTCCCCGAACCGCTCGCCTCACTCTCCTTTTTTCCCTTTATCACTCCTTTCTCCCTTTTTTTAAATCCCCGAGCGACCACCGTCCCTTTTTCTTTCGCCTTTGCGGAAAACAAAACGGTATAATCACGGCATGACACGTTTTTACGAGCAAAACCCAAAAGCGACGCCGAACGGCCTACGTAGCATCCGTATCCAAAAGTAGTTCCGCAGCGCCCATCACTTTGACACTAATTCCCTAAACTAGCGTGCCGTCCCCTCCCTCCCACTGCCGGGAACCAACGTTAGATAGAGGGAGGCGAAAAAAAAGAGAACTGCGGTTCCGCGTCGGCTTTGTTCCCCTCAGGAACCCAGAGCGTAAGAGACTCCACATAGGGGAAAGCATGAAAGAGCAGGGCCAGCCAGCCAACAAGAAAAAAAACAGACAAGAGACAGAAGTCCAGACAAGTAGATCGACAATAAGATGCAACATCAGAGGGCCTGGCTGGGGGGAAGCATGTGGTCTAGACAAGCGCCGCGATCGCAGTTTTGGCTGGCGATCGCGTCTCCTCCCCCCAACGTGGGTGGCCGCGGAGTAGGTCACAGGGAGGGCGCAATCACAGGGGGCTAGAACGTGTTGCATGCAAGGTGGGTTTTCTTGAACGGAGTAGGTTGGGCGCGGTGCAGCGCAACAGTTGGTCGCCCGCTGCAGGGTGACGTCTGTGGCTGGTCTTTCTTGCGTAAAGTAGTAGCCCAAGTTGCGTGCTCTGTGCGAAGGCAAGCAGTAAATACGTAGTGCACAGAGATAGTCAAGTCTGGCTTGGAGTTTGTTTCGTGGTGATTTGCGTTATTTCGTATGTACACAGCAGTCAAAAGACATAGAAGGTTTTACGAGGCTGATGACGAAAGAAAGTAGTACTAGACTAGAGGTCGTGTTGTCGGTATTCTCTGGGGGGTTTCCGAAGGTGTCGCCGCTTCGGCACCGCAAGTCGTCTGGTCCGCTTTGGGATGAGCCGACGCCATAACCATGCGCACAAGCGCCCTTGGCCAGGCGACAAAGGCCTGAATCTTGGTGTTGCAAAAAGAATGGCGGCATGTTGAAGGGGGCATAAACAAGCCACGGCAACTGATGCCGCAAATCTTTAGTCATACCAACGCTCTACTTTGTCGCAAAGCTGCCTTGGCAACAATAGTCACGGTTGTCCCTGTCCGGCAGTGCATGTGTAGTGCTAGTACGTGCTTCTTCACTCTCCCTGCCCAAAGCTTATGCACACCTGCCCATACATCCTGTCTCTCTCCCTACCGCGCATTGCAGATCCGCCTTACAGTAAATCCGATCGGCAGCGCAAACAAAGTTGCCATGTCAACATGCACGCCGGCGTACAGATTTACCATGGGAAGAAACACCGAACAACCCAATACTACACGGGTGCGTGCCCCCCCTTGGTTGGCCCAACGCGTTACATTACATGTGTACAACACATGCATCTCCCCTCCTCGTGATGAGCGACTAAAAGAGCCCAACGCCCAAGGCAAGCATGTAGGACGCACATGCGCCGCGTACAGCCTGTAGTACAACCACCCCCCCTTCAAAGCCACCATGCAACTTCGCAGCTTCCCGCTGCGTTTCATAGTGTATACGTGTAGTTCATCGTGACAAAGAAAACTCCCCACATCACGCACTCCTCGTTCCCCCGCCTCGTTCCCCCGCCCCGTTCCCCCGACTACCGTGTTACTACACAAAGTTCCTCACCCACACGCTTTCGTTTGGCAAATGAACTCTCTAGTCCCCCCCTCTCTCTCTCCAGCGGCGACCAACCCCACAACCCGGTAAAACATGTGTACTTTTGTTATATTCTCGGAAAATCAAATGTACCCAGCTAGCGACGTTTTCGTCCACCTGTTCATACAATTCATACATACAAAAATTCATTTTTCATCAATCTTGAGGAGGGAGGGAGGGAGGAAGGGGAACTTCCTTAGTAACCGTTTCCCGATTCTCCCGCCGCTTTCCGTCCCCGCCTTTCCATCTACACTAGTTACCGTTACCCAAACGTCACCTGGTCTGTTTTTTTTTGTTTCTTGGTCACGATTTTCTGACTTGCATTTTTTTTCTTTCGTCCATAGAGGAAGGGGATGTAAGGACTATTAGCCAAGCGACATTTCATGTTCAAGTGATATTTTTTTTTTACCTTCGATTAGAAAGGAAAGAAAATAGAGCAAGTGTTTTGCTTTGGAAAAAAGGATATTGTTGTTTGGGAAATATGGAGGTAGGAGATAGGTAAGGGTGGTAGAAGAGAGATAGGGGCTTTACATAGGACTCGGATCATACCCTTGAAGTAGTATTTTACTTACTCTACGTTGTAGTAAAAGTATGTAGAAAAGGAAGACTGACTAGTAAAAGTGGACACCAAGCTAACATAGTATAGTGGTGCAGGGAAAAGGAAAAAAAGGCCCGAGAGGTTAAAAAAAATTTAGGGTTGAGTGTGAGTAAATATAAGCGATAATGACGGCGTACGATTTGTATACATATCCGTGTGATTTTTTTTTTTAGCAAAGAAGCTCGTTGTTTGCTTCTTCTCATCCTCCTTCACCTTCACAAGAGGCTCATCTCGCTTGCTTCTTCCCCTTCATAAGACCCACCCCCCACTCATTAGTGAAGCAATGACTTCGACTAGACAGGTATCATCTGCCCAAGTGGCGCTCGTCACGGGCGGTGCCTCGGGCATGGGATTGTCTGTTGTAAAGCACCTGGTCGAGCAAGGCTGGAACGTAATGATAGTCGACTACAACGAAGAGAGCGGGCAGAAAGTAGCACGGGAGCTTGGAGATAAGGTGTTCTTTACGAATGCGGATGTTTCGGATTACGACCAGCAGGCCAAAGCCTTCGTCGCGACGTGGAAACAATGGTCGCGGCTCGACTTTGTGTTTGCCAATGCGGTGAGCACTGCTTTTTATGTCTTTCTCTGTTGTGATTCACTTCGTTTTTTTTTCTCATTTTTGCTGATGGGAAACCCAAGGGCATTATCGACAGGACCAACTTCTACGAGCCGGCTGAGGAACGCGAAGATGGCGCGCCCGTGAAGCCGGATACCTCTGTCCTTGACATCTGTCTGACTGCTGTAGTCTACTCGGCATATCTTGCGCTGCACTACTTCCGCAAGAATCCCGATAAAGCTGGCAAGCTGGTTTCGACGGCGAGTATGGCAGGCCTCTATCCCTCACACGGTCTTCCTGTATATACATCTGCGAAACATGGGGTAGGTCTCCGCGGGACCAACACACGAGTAGTATTTCGCTCCCAAGGGCACTGACAAATCTTCCTTCTAGGTTGTCGGCATAACTAGATGCCTAGCTCAGAGGCTCGAAGCGCTTAAGGAACCTATTACTGTCAACTGTATATGCCCAGGTATGTTCGACGCAAAACATTTTCTTAATCCAATGAGGTATGGTTTTAACAAAAGGCGCTAGGCATAGTTGCTACCAATATATCTAGCAGTCCGATGACGGACGCCATAGCCAAGATCTTGACGCCTCACTCAACCATTGTGCGCGCTGTAGATGGATTCTTGACTGATTCAAGTAAGAATGGTTTGGTGGCGGAGTGTTCAATTGAAAACATCCACTACCGGGTGCAGCCAGATTGGAGTGACGAAAAAGCCAAGGAGGTCATGACTGGTGTCTACTAGGCTTAATCGGCGAATGCTGCTGAGTAGTCTGGCAATTCGTGAAATACGTTCTATTTGTTTTGAGTATAATGTATTCTTTGACTCTAGCCTTCTAAGATGCATTAGCGTGAAGAGCCTCTATGATCTATTGATATCGATAGTTATGAAAGCTAGTATATTTTAATACAACTGACTCGCAGTTGACTTGGTTGGCTTGGTGTTTGTGCCATTTTCCGGCTTGTCCTTTTCCTGAGACTACATACATACTAGTTAGGGGGTTGGTGTTAGGGAATGCGCTAAGGGGATCGTCGAGTGTGGTGGTGACGTCATCCCGAGGACTGGAAATGAATCTAGACTCTTTCTTGTGGTGGAGATGGAGAGAGTTTAAAAGAGGGGGATTTATGCATTGTGGGGATGGACGATGTAATGGCTTAAGAATAGTTCTTGAGACTACGTATACATGTGGGACGAACGGGTTGATGGGCCGAGGTGAAGGAAATAGTGGGGCTGGGGTTTGAGGACTAGGTGAGTTGGGAAGGGCTGCATAGTTATGCATTTATGCGTACATACAATATGCCTTTGAGTATTTGCAGCTTTCATGATGTGTAAGATAGTTGCGCATAAGAAAAGTACTGCTGTGACTGACAGTGAGATATTCCTTGGCAGAAGTAGAGTATAGACCCTTGCTCACTATGTACGACAAGAAACATCAGCTTCCTCGGACAAGAAATATATTTTCTTGTAATTAACCAACCCCCAGATCTCACAAAAAGTAGCATACCGATAACACGCACATTGCTTACCTTTCTCCAAAATCAAATATGTAATCCTACCTCTTCTTTTCCGAATCCCTCTCACCAATGATACCCCCTCTCAACCCTACAGTAAGTAATCATACAATAACTAATCACGAAAACATACCCTCTGTATACCTATCTGCTATTACAATAGTCTTACACGTCAAATCTACCTTCAACCAATCCCAATCACCCCAAGCCGCACACACACGCTCGCGCATATCGCAGCCTTCGGGTATCTCTCGGCCCACCAACGCTTTCTAAGCAAGCCGCTTGCCCTCTCTTGGGTGCCACACTCCCCTCCCGCCATCACGTCTTCGAGAGAGAGGCGTCGCACATGGTTCCTTCTACTGCCCTCGCTTCAGAAAGAAATGTGCGTTTGCGCGGCTGGGGGAGGGGGGGAAAGCGCGAAAGCCGCGGTGTGCGGTTTGCCATGGCTTGAGACTGTGCCGACCGATATTCGGATAGCATAGGGTGCACACTTCATATGTATGCCAGGGGAGGTAACAGACTTAGTCACCACCTCCCTTACCCTCTGCTAAAGATAGCGCAGAACCATTTTCCTAAATGCCATGTACTATCTTTTTCGTGCGATTAGTGGTTTGCGGGGTATTTCCGCGGGGGAGAGCTGTATTTAGAGCTGACAAACAGGTACCTTTTTTTCGCTGTGCTGACGGGACTGGGGAACAGGGGACCTTGAGGCTCTAAAAATGCGATTTGCGCTACTGTCAGCGGGAATAAGGGAAGCGGTGTCCTAATGTGGTCATTGATACTGGTGGTTGCTTCGCGGTCGGGGTGTCAGCAAGGCTGATTTACTACATCACGTGGCGATATGGGATGCAGACAGCCAATCCGTGCACGTCTGTAGATGCCTATGTACGTACCGCGGAACTGGAGCTCAAAGATAACAAGAGACGCAACTCTATGGTATCGGATTAATAATGCAACAAGGCTGGATCAACCTGTCCCGTCGCCCAGCAATGGGTATGTCCGCGTGATAAGGGCTTCTTTTGGTGGTCGAATCCGCATTTTTAATCACTCTTGCTTATTCACACATGTCAGATTTTGGTCGAAGGCGCGCAGGGCGCGTGTGGCGCTTTTCTAGAAGAGAGAAAGACGGACGTGGGGTACATCAGCCCTATCCGTTGTTGTATGACGTCGCGTTGCCTCTTCCTGTCCTTGGGGCATACAGGCAATTGGTGCAAAAGGTAGGCAGCAACATAGGCTGTATTGGCTGCCCAGAGGTAGATCGGTGAATCGTGTGCTAGATTGGTAATAGAGTCTCAAAGACAACAGTAAAACTCGCATCCTAGGCTCCATATAAGCTCGTCGAAGAGGCGGACTCGAGAGCAGCATATGGGATGCCCATCTTGTTGACCAGATAGCGCTCAGAGCCGGACACAAGCATCGACAAGCCTTCCACTCTGACGGGAACGGTCCGCGCTACAAAATGGGGGCACACACATCGGGCCGTTGTCCAATCTGCACCGCCATTGTGCTGAATCATCGCGACCAAGGTTGCAGATGAGAAGAGCAATCCGCGCCCTTAGGCCCAAAGGGGAAAGGGGAGATGATCAAATCCCTCTGATATGAGAAGCGAGAAGAAAGTGTATGTGCGGTGCATTTCTTGTCGCATACGCATGTGCCGTTTCTTCCATTCACCGTGCATCATGGTTACCGATGTGGCGTAGCTTGCGACAGACAGACACAGTACATAATACCAGCTGAGGCGGCGAACTCTTGCCTGGTTGCTGGTTGAAAACATTGAGCACCGTCAGCACCTTTTGCTTGTCTTGGTTTTGACTTCTTGGCAAGATTGCTGGTCCTCTTTCCAAATCGTCTTGATTTGCCTTGTTTTGGAAGTACGGCTGTTCGCATTGTTTTCTTATACTGCAACGCAGGATGAGTGTGTCTTTGTCACCAGGCGCCCAGCCGAAGAAGACCAATTACAGGGTCCGCTTTCGACATGGCGTGTTTCCGGATGCAGAAGGTCAAGCAACTCGAGCAGATATCAAAAAGTACGATTATTTTTTCGCTGCCGGGCAGAGATGGGTTGGTACCGAGGGTAAATGTATGTTCAAGCCACCGGTTGAGTCGCTTCTGAGCGACTGATAAGCATTATGCAAGCACTGACACAGCATCACAGTGGATTTTATCGACGAGTCCAGACTTGTAGCTGAAGAATGCGAAAATCCAGGATCTGCAGGCGAGAGAAGGACATCGAAACATGTAAATCGCTCACGGACATCAGGGAGATTGTCAGGCTTTGCAACGACAAGTCCCCGGACGAGAGAGCGACATCTGCCTCTGCGAAGTGGGACTTGGGATAATCAAGCGCAAGCATCTGCGGACAGCCAGAGGCATGTTCTTCCTCCATGGCATGTCCGGCGTCATACGAGCCCGGCTCCAGGCTCGGGCTCCAACTATTCCAGTCTCGATGAGCCATCGCCTGCAGACTCACAGTCTGACGGCCCTTCGCCACGTCCACACCCTGCAGCAAATTCAGTTGCCGACGTAGCTTGGCCCCTCTCTGATCCAATTGAGGCATATCTGTTTCGCTTCTGGATCGAAAAGGCCGCAGTATCACTCGACATTACAAGTCCAGTAGCCGTGTTCAAAAAAGTAGTTCCAAGACTTGCTTTTGAGAATGCAATGCTTATGAATGCAATTCTCATGACATCTGCCCAACATGTCTTGCGCCATGACCCGCATTTTCCCGCCGGGCCTTATGTGTATCATGATAGGATCCTACAGGACCTCATTCCGTACCTAGCGGAGAAAGGCAGGATTGAGGACGAGGCAACGCTGGTAACGGCGATGCTTCTCAGAACATTTGAAGAGTACCACGGTGTGTAGTGATAAAGCAAAGAAAGTGAACTGTTTGGCTGACGAACAATCAGCGGGTACGCAGGGTCAAACCCACCTCTCTACATATGAGCTTTTCTACGGCCCCGAGGGCTGGTTGCTCGATATGTCTAGTCCGGTCGTGCAGGCTTGTCTCATGATTCACGTTAATTCCGAAGTGTGTCAAGCGCTTCTCAATCGCCCGAGTTTGCGCATCGATTATGGAAACTCCATTCTACTTGCATTGGCCCTACCAGAAGATGAAGCTTCGTGGGGTAACAGAATAGTATGGTTGAATGCGCGTATCCTGCAGTGGATGGCGACAGATAATCGCACAGCAGACGAGCGGCAGTACTTGAGCAATCTTGTTGATGAATGGGAATTGATGCGGCCAGCAACTTTCGATGCGCTCTTTTATAAAGAGGACTCGTACGCTACGGGGTATTTTCCAGAACTATGGTTCTCCGGTCCTTGCCATGGTGAGTTTGTATAGTAACCAGCCCGCTACCTTCATAACTGACATTGCTTAAGCTGATGCAAACCAACACTTGCGGATATGTCGCATTGCACTAGCAGCTAGTTACCTCGACACCGAATTTGCGTACCCCCATGGAGACGGCGTTGTTGCATCCATACAAGACGAAATACTTAGGGGACTGAAGGAAATGGTGGCTATTGCTCGATGCAATACCCACTGCGTATCGGCACCATGGAAAGCAGCGCATGCTGTGCACAAGTTTGCAGTGCTGTTGAGCGATGAGATGGCACATTTCAAGATGATAGAATTTCTAAATGAGGTGAACACCATGGGCATGCCAACAGCGGCAACGGTAAAATATCTCGCTGAGCAGTGGAGCTGGAGGAACAATGCTGTTGAGTGGCAACAAGTCAAGAGCAGCCTCATCTAGCCAAAGCCCCAGCCAAAAACAGACCGCCAGCTACCACACCCAGCAAGGTGATGAGAATGATCTGGCCCTTACCAGTCAAGGCGAGGTAGGATATGACGCCCACAATGACTTCCCAGCGTCGTGCGGCATCCCGTCTGGCCTTCCACTGGGGGTTGATTTCAAAGGGCGCACGGGAAAAGACCTCGTTGATGCCCATTTTGATAGGCTTTTCGTCGATGCGCAGGGAGAGAGCAACAGGACGGTGGTCTGACGTGGGCTGGATGGGGAGAGCGGTGTAGATCTGGGGTTCTAGGTCTGACGCAGACCCGGCGCGTAGAAAGAGAATTCGGTCACACCACGAGGGATATCGGTGCTTTGACCAGTGCCACGATTCAACCTCACCGGCTAGAGAGTGTTTGGAAGTGGAGTACTTGTATGTAGGCGGGAAGGTAATGGGGAGCTCTTCAAAGCCATGCAGTGTGCGCTTGGCGTCTTTCTCTCGAATCAATTGGTCCTGTTTTAGCAAATGTGAAAAGTGTCGGGATGATGACTCTGACTCGGTAGGCTGAGGGTAGGACTTGGGAGCGTCACCGTCTGGTGGACTGTCACTAGTGCGATAGTTTAGGTCGCCGTAAAAGAAGACGTGGTTTCCAGGCGTAAAAAGACCGTTGTGATCAGCTGGAGCATCTGAAGAGGCGGCTAGAAGGGGTCTTTGTTCGCTCGAGCTGTAGGCGGTCTCGTCGCCATTGACAAAGACCAAGTTGCGCACCAGATTCTCCCAGTCCTTGTTGCGCGCTTCCACGTTCCTTTCCATGGGCGCAAGATGGGCTGCAGCAAAGGTGAGATCAAGGGTGTCGTCGGCGCCGGGACAGGCCAGGCCGATGCGCATCGCAACAGCCCCCTTGTTGCCCATGTTGGAGAAGCCGACGCCCGCACCTGCAGACTGTATCCATTGTATCCTCTCGAGGATAGCTGGATTTGCAAATAGCATCAGGGCTGTCATGCCCAGGCTACGCGTGGCCACATGCTCGAGGGAGCCGCTGCCCTGGCTGTGGAGGTCAGCAGCAAGCTGGACAGTCGTGGTCACGCGGTCGAAGTAGGGCTTCAAATAGGATCCACCGAGAAATGAATAGGCAATGGGTGCAATTTCCTGCAGCGAAATGGCGACAATGTCCGGCACGGGCGTTCCCTTGGGGAGCGCGTCAAAGAAGGAGGGCGCCAGGGCCTGCGGGTCGACGAGATTGCGCGCCGCATTGAAGGTGACGAGGTACAGGTCCAGCATGGCGTGTCGTGGTGCGCACTCTGGGGTGTATTTAGCTGGCGGCGACAATACGGATAAGCGGAGTGCTTGTATGCGGTGGAGTACATGCAATCTTCAGAATCGCAGTGGTGGGCTGCATAGACTGCCCCGCTCTGGCCGGGCTACAGGGGCCTTCCTATGATTATCTGCTTCTTGGAACGTGGGGGTGGCCAGCGGTCAGCATTTGCTGGAGCTCCTCCGGACCAAGGGTGTGTGTGTGGAGAAGGGCGGGCACAGCCAGGGCAAATCCACTCTTGGCCTTGTCGGTGTGTAATAAAGATGGAGACGGTGATGGAGCGGAGCATGCCATTGAACGCGTGTAGATGGGATAGACTTCGCGGGATACTCGATTGGGGCTCGCTTAAGCTGACCCTGCATGTCCTGTCGTCAGAGGCGTTCAACCAACAGCAGCACGGCGGGCCACGAAGCTCAAGCTGTGCAAAGGACCGAATGATTTCATACCTCGTGTCGATTGCTGTGTACATCGTGAATTTTCCGCCTGCTTCCACTGCCTCTGCCCAATTTCTGCTCGACCTTTGGGTGGCTTCACCGACTTTGGGCTGCCTTCGCCTTGCCTTGAATCCATACACTCCTGCATACCCATACGCGGTATTGCTTTCATTGTATCTTGCCATTGGCAGCTCCTTTCCTGCGAGCACCACTTCTACGACTCTCTGACCTTTGTATCTTTGTATTGCAATTGCAATTGCCATGTTCAGATCTCAGGTACTTCGGCACATTGCCCGCGCGGCTACGGTACAGGCTCCTCGAGCAGCCTTCCGACCCGCACAGCCAGCCATTTCTTCAATTCGTCACTTCACCTCTTCTCCAAGTCGTTTGGATAAAGATTCTCAGAATGAAGACCCAGTCGATGCAGCGACGACGTCAGGCGAGCCTGGCGAGAGTGGCGACCACGAGGGCCAGTACGCGCGAACTCGGGACGACATTGTCGTAGAGTACCCAGAAGAGAAGGATCTGCCACCTTCGAATCCCGTCGTAGGCCGTGGAGGCGAGCACTCGAAGCGCACATTGGCCTCTTTTTCCATGGAGGGCAAGGTAGCCGTCGTCACTGGTGGAGCTCGAGGCCTGGGCCTGGTCATGGCACAGGCACTGGTTACATCTGGTGCCGACGTTGCCATTGTTGACATGAATAAAGAAGAAGGAGAGCGATCCGCACAGGGGCTCGTTGATGTATACAAGAAAGAGAACCCCGCATCGAGAAGGTTAGAACTTCTTCATCTCCACATCCCACTCCAACTAACTCAAAACACAGGACACCAAAGGTCACAGCTCACTTTTGCGATGTCTCGAGTCCAACCTCCGTCAACCAGTCCTTTGCCGAGATCTTGAAGCGCCATGGCAAGGTCGACAACCTTGTCACATCTGCTGGCTTCACCGAGAACTACGATGCCATCTCATACCCCCACGACCGCATGCAGAAGCTGTGGGGCGTCAACGTCGACGGCACATACCTATACGCCGTGGCAGTGGCAAAGCACCTCATGGAGAGGAAGGCGCCTGGAAGCATCGTCATGATTGGCAGCATGTCTGGCTCCATCGTCAATGTCCCGCAGCCACAAGCCCCATACAATGCCGCAAAGGCAGCAGTGCGACACTTGGCAGCTAGTTTAGCTGTTGAGTGGGCCGGTGCAGGAATCCGCGTGAACTGCATTTCCCCTGGATACATGCTTACTGCATTGTACGTAAATCTGTTGTCACCAACCAAAACGATGCTAACGGCACTGCAGGACCAAGAAGATTCTTGACGACAACCCAGAACTCCAGAAGCAGTGGACATCGCTGATTCCTGTCGGCAAGATGGGACGTCCCGAGGACCTGATGGGCGCTGTCACTTTCTTGTCCAGCGACGCCAGCTTATACGTTACGGTGAGTAGTACCTAGATGCTGTTAACAAGCAGCTGCTAATCAATTAATGTAGGGTGCGGATCTCCGGGTTGACGGTGCTTACACCTGCACGTAAGCGCATGTGATAGAGAATAGTAGACTGCAGATACTTTGCCGTGTTCATTGTGGCGTTGAAATGCGTATGCGCCCAGTTACGCCCAGGTGGTTACAGATAGACGGCAATGATGAACCTCTTCACCTCTTTGTTACCCACAATTGCGCTTGTGACTTGATCTGCTGTGTGCTTGTGTCTCTCCATCGTAGCCCCAAACCCAGTTCCCCACAGCTGGTTGATGGCGACCAGGCCATCCTAGACAAGATGGGCGCACTGTGTCTTAGTCATGGCCAGATTTCAGCCTCGCTGTGGCCGTGCGCTGTGGCAGGTGCAACACTCCACCCACCCAGTTCCCGCCCTGCATAAGCTCTAGGGCCCTTTGCAAGCCGACCAACAAGGGCGTCTCCTGTCGCGCAATGAAGCACAAACAGTGACTTGCGTCCGCTTTATACCGACTCTCCTCTGTCTCTGACCCGCGGCCGGGCCGAAGCCATGTTCAACATCTCGAACCTGGTGCAGAAGGCCCAACAGTACATTGAACCCACGCTCAACACCATCGCTGCTCCCGCATCCACAGACCGACGGCCCTCGAAAGCCACCCTCTTTCGCTACCAGTTCCGACTTCCCGACTCGCAGAATCCCCTCCAGGAGATCACCGCCGAGCTTACACTCCAACCCCACCACTCCACGAGGGGTAACGGCGACGTCACATCCGACAAGGACCGCGGCCAGGGCAACCATTATGTCGGCAAACTACATCTTAGCGAGCAGTATCTCTGCTTCTCAACGCAAGGCTCAAGCTTCATCAACACTGCGAGCTTGAGCTCCTCGAGCAGCTTCACAGGCCAGACCCACGGCGCGGGACCGGCGGGCAACGGTTTCACCCTACCACTATGCGGTATACGGCGCGTAGAGCGCCTGCACAGCCAGAGCTATATGTTTGCCCTCGCAATTACCACATGGAACGGCACACCAGACTCCAAGTCACAAGCACCTGCTGGGCAGAAGCTTACAATTCAGCTTGCTGGCTCGCGGCAGGCATGCGAGCGGTTTTGCGATGGCCTTAAGAAGGGCTTGAGGGAAGGTGTCAAGGAGGTAGAGAATCTACGCAAGGTGGTCGCTCAGTGCTACTCCGAGTATCTACTCACCGATGACGAGGGAAAGAAGCCGGGCGCGGATGGCAAGCCGGGGAGGGAACATCCAGATACAGGCTTGGGCATGATATTTAGATACCCTGGAAATGCAAGGAAACTCAGAGATGCGACAAAAATACGTCTCTGGCGTGAATACTTGAAAGGCAAGCTGAACTCAGTTCATGCACAAAAGCATTACTAATGTACAACAGACAACGGCCGAAGCGCAACCCTGATCCGACAGCCCACCTTCCACAAACTTATCCGCGTCGGTCTACCCAATCGTTTAAGAGGTGAAATGTGGGAACTCACGTCGGGGGCCTTTTTTCTACGCCTACAAAATCCGAACCTATATACCGAAACATTACAAAAATACTCTGGGCGAGAGTCGCTGGCTATAGATGAGATTGAGAAGGATCTGAACAGGAGTTTGCCCGAGTACCCAGGCTTCCAGAGTGAAGAGGGTATTGGCAGACTCCGAAGGGTGTTGACGGCATACAGCTGGACAAACGAAGAAGTTGGCTACTGCCAGGCGATGAACATTGTAGTCGCAGCATTATTGATGTATGTGTGCCCCTCGACGTGCAACTTCTTGATTCTAACAAATAAAGATACATGTCCGAATCACAGGCATTCTTCCTTCTCTCTGTGCTGTGTGATCGCCTTCTTCCCGGCTACTACTCGCAAACCATGTACGGCACCCTCCTCGACCAAAAGGTTTTCGAATCCCTTGTGGAGAAGACTATGCCCATACTCTGGGATCATCTCGTCAAATCTGACGTACAGCTATCCGTTGTTTCCTTGCCATGGTTTCTTTCGCTCTATATCAACTCTATGCCTCTGATCTTTGCTTTCCGTGTTCTAGACGTCTTTTTCCTCGAAGGCCCAAAGGTTCTCTTTCAAATCGGCCTTGCTATCCTCCGTATAAACGGTGAAGAATTACTCGACGCCGCAGACGACGGCTCTTTCATCTCCGTCTTGAAGTCTTACTTCTCTCGGCTCGACGAATCCGCACATCCAAATTCGGAAAATCCCAAGCTGCGTGCTGTCACGCGATTTCAGGAACTCATGGTTGTGGCCTTTAAGGAATTTGCTGGCATCACGCAAAACACCATTTCGGAGCAGCGCGCCAAACATAAAGACGCTGTACTAGAGAATATAGAGAGTTTTGCCAAACGCACATCAATAAGGAACCTTGGTCCAGACAGCAAAAAGTTAAGTTTAAACGACCTGGGATTCCTGTACGATAGGTTCTACGCCGTACTCTACGAGCGACAACAACGAGCCGAGATTATGCAGCAAGAAGCTGAGCGTAAAGCAAAGGCTAGCAGGATGAAAGCGACTGAAGTCGTCACAGGTATTTCCGGCAGTGCGGAGAAGGGTCGAGTAGCGCTCGGGCCCAGTCCTACACAGATGGATTACGATGCCTTTAGAGAATTTCTTGCTGGTGAGTTGTCTGACAACTTTGAGCAATATTTGGGCACCCTTGCTAACGACCTAGTCAGGTATTGCAAAATGGGCCATTACCGACTCACCAACCTCTCCGCCTGAAGCCAGCAGTAACCAAAATGCACATTCATACTTTGGAAACAGTATGAGAAAACGACCGCCCATGTCCCCATGGGGCTCAGGACCAGAGCCTGCAGACCACGAATTCATGCGCCGCTTGTTCCGACGTTGGGATGTCGACATGACAGACTCATTGTCGCTACAGAATGTTGTCACTGGCTTTGCCAATGTTAAGGGGACTAAAGACATCATGTCCAACATTAGCTACTTCTTTGAGCTTTACGACGATGATGGCGATGGCAAAGTAGATCGCGAGGGCATTCTGAGGATCTCAGAGGCCCTCTTGTTCTTATCACGGCGCGGCATACACGACCCAAGTCCTGCTGCTTCATCGCTCGACGTTAGTTCTGGGTCCGGCTCGGAGCGCGCTGGCCGTGATGAGCAGTTTTTGAGCAGCGTGTCTGCATTTATTCGCAATTGCTTTGAATATGCCGACCCTGATCACCCCTCGAACCAAGCAGGCCGAGATATGGATCAGATCAAGGACGAGGTTGACAACTTTGCTATTGGCGACAGCGACGAAGACGACCTGATAGACTTTGGCTCCGAGCCTGGCACTCCAAAAGCAAAACCAGCGAAACTTGAAAAGTCGGAACATAATCCATTGTCGCCCACACCCTCTAACCGTACTATGGATTCTGATCTGGAAGGACGAAGCGAGAAAGCAAAGTCAGCAAATCTGGCGCTGGACCCTAACAAGCCTCTCCATATCACGCTGCCCACCTTCCGTATGGTCATTCTCGCAGATGAAGCATTACTAAACTTCTTTGAGGTTGGCTTCTCTTCATCGTTCCGCCTCGCTGATGAGACGCTTCCTTCGGCGTCTAGCTTCCACAATCTCACAACCTTTGCCAATGCCGGAAAGCAAGGTGGTGCCGCAGGCTTAGGTGGTGTTGTTGGTGGAGCTGGGGTCGGTGTTGTACCACCTGGCAAGGGGCTTCGAGGCATGCTTGACAATATTGTCAATGATGGCATGCGAGTTGCCACAGAGGTCAGAAGACGGTATGACGAGGCTCAAAAGGAACTGGACAAGGAAGCACGACATGGCAAGGATGACGAAGAGGAGGAGGAAGACGTAGATGCCAAGGATCTTGATCTGCTTGAAGGTGCTGAGACGGCTGGCGTGGGTGCATCAAAGGGCGAGGTTCCACCTGACTTGCTATCACCGACTGGCACAGGAGATGAGGAAATGAAGCCGAGAGATCGAACAGGGAGCGATGCTAGCAAAAAGGTACTTGAGTTTGAGCGATAACAAACACTTCACGAAACGAAGTTCTCGTTGACGGTTTGAGCATTTGGAGGTGTCATTGGGAGTTTTTTTTATATCGCACAGTCTACCACATTTTGCTATCTAGCGCTCAACTTTTGATCTCTTGATCTTACTCTCTTCTCATCAATGACCTTCCACTACCAAAAAAAGACTCGAGATATCCTCACATCTACCACAGCATCCTCTGAACCCAATCCCCCATCCCATCCATCACCCCCCACCCCCACGCATCCACATCCCTAAACACCACCAAATCCCCCTTAACAACCACCCCCTTCCCACTCCACCTCCACTCCGCATCCCCCAGCACCCCCTGATTCCTCAACCACCCCTTTCCCTGGAAGACCACCACCCTAAACCCGCCACCCAACCCCATAGGCTGCAACCCACTCTCCAGTATGCGCTCAAAATGATGCGTCTCGGGTATATGCATATTCCAGACTACAATGTTGACGGGTATCCCCGCTGCAGCGTAGGCTACGCGCGCGGTTTCTTCGATCAAGGCTGTTTGGCGCGTGCGCCCGATGGTGTCGAGATCGAAGGCGATTTTGTGGAAGAAGTTTGTTAAGGGGGCTGCGGGGGAGGGGAGGAAGGAGGGGAGGGTTGTGGCGAGGATGAGGGGGGCGGGTAACATTGTTTTTTTTTGAGGTAGAGGGTTGGGAGGAGGGTTGAGAGGGGAGGGGGGGAAGAGGGGAGGCATAAGAGAAATAAAGATGGTGGAGGAGAGGTGTGGGTTGTGCATGGCGTGTTGGCGTGGTGGTGATTGGGGGAGATGGGGGCGGCTATGTATGTGTGTGATGCAGGTTGGAGGCACGGCGGTTAGTTTGATTGGAGGGGTTAGGGTGTAGAAGATTTTGTGTTTAGAATTTTTGGGATGTTGGGGGGTTTCGTTTCTTTGATAGGTGAGATGGGTAGATGTTTTGGTGTGTTGTGAGGGCATGAAGTCTGATTTTGTTCATACCATGGTGGAGAACAGAGTGTGAGTGTTGTCATTATTCCGTGAAACGGTGTAACACGAAGTCTTCAACCTATAGTAGTTTCAACTGGAGTGTAAGAAAGAAGGCCTTGTGTATGTTTGAAACTTTTCAAATCCTGCTATGTTGTTGCTGGGGATGTTAATTATTTATATGTGAAGCCTCTTGGTGGACCTGTTTGCAATTAGCCGCCTTCACCACCACGCATTCGTATACAGGAATGTTATATGCTGAAGTGCTAGAATTCTCCATAAAGACTAATTTACTAAAAGGAGAAAGTGTGTAAATCTACAATGCGGGCGTGTAGGCGATCTTCTCCGGGGATTTTGGTCCAACAAGAGGGGGAAGCCACAGCCCGGAAGCTACCCCGCATGTCCGCCCGGGAGTGTGGACCGCGGCTCAATTCCGAAGAGCAGCACTGACTAGACACATCCATCTCGTCTCCACATAAGGCCGATGCCAGCCATGCCTGTCCTTCTTTTGTCTGGCTTTTTAATGCCCTCTTCAATTGAAGATGCTTCGGAAGCTCGTCGGTCGCGCTACAAGATGCCCTAAGCCTGTGCGAATTGCGCAAAGAGGGCTTCTCACGCAAGCATATAGCATTGGTCCTACCGAGGTACGTACTATATCAATTGAACCCTCTTCCTGTAGCTCTACATATCAGCTCTCGGCTTTGCTAATGGCATAACACAGCCTCCACTGCTCGAACAAACTGTTCCCCAGCACTTTGCAGGTATTGTGAAGCAGTATGGTGACCGTGATGCGTGCGTGTACCTTGAATAACATCGATATCGTCCTGGCTAAGCTTCGTATAGGGTCATCTCACACCATCAGCGCATACGGCTGACGTACGATGGGCTGGATCGCGACTCGAACAGGTTATCAAGAGGATTACAGAATCTGGGAGTGAAGAAGGGAGATAGGGTTGCTGTGAGCTTGGGAAACAATATTGAATTTGCTACTGTATGTTGTTTGGGATTGTATGAGAAACGGTGGCTGACAACTACAAAGATTACGTATGCGCTTTTCAAACTGGGAGCAATACTGGTATGTATGCGGCTAGGAGTATGAAAGATTGATCGTAAACCAATTGATTTATAGGTACCCCTCAATCCTTCTTTTAACGCACCGCAAGTCCTAAACGCCATCAATCACTTAGACGCTTCCCATCTTATAATTGGAGCTGAAACAAACCTTCCACGAAAAGACCCGCGCCCCAACATCTCGTTACTTACACACTTGATACCTAATCTTGCCGGTTCAAAAGTCGAGTCGGAGCTCGTTCCTTCGTTAAAGAAGGTTGTGGTGGTGGACAATGCCCAAGGGAGGATAAATATGGACGAGTATAAGTGCCTGGGAAGATACGAGGATGTGATTGAGGATGGTGGCCAAGGTTTAGCATTGCAGGATCAAGGACTCGACCCTCATGATATTGTCAACATCCAGTTTACTTCGGGTACAACCAGTATGCCAAAAGCTGCATGCTTGACCCATAGGAGTATTTTGAATAATGGCAACAGTATCGGTGATAGGATGCTGCTGACAGAGAACGACATTATATGTTGCCCGCCTCCGTTGTTTCAGTGAGTCATCCTGTACAGGTTGGATTGTACAACTTCTAACTCTATGCAGCTGCTTCGGATGCATCCTCGGATACATGGCCACAGCAACTCATGGAAGCGCTATAGTCTTCCCCACTGAGGCTTTCAACGCGCTTGCCACCCTTGAGGCCGTCCGAGAACACAAGTGTACTGCCCTATATGGAGTTCCCACCATGTTTGTGGCGGAGCTCGAACTCCTCGCGAATGGTGCAGTACCATACGAAGGCTTCCAACACTTACGCACTGGAATCGCAGCCGGCTCTTCCATTCCAGCCGAGCTGATGCGCAAGCTTCATAAAATACTGAACCTGACGGAACTTACTATTTGCTATGGAATGACGGAAACAAGCCCAGTCTCAGCCATGACAACCACGGATGATCCTATTGAGAAGCGCATCAACACTGTGGGCCGGCTTCTCCCACATGTTCGCGCGAAAGTGGTCAACGCTTCAGACTGGTCGCAAACGCTTGACATAGGCCAGCGTGGTGAACTAGCAGTCTCAGGATATCTCCTTATGAAAGGTTATTGGGGCGACACGGCGCGCACAGAAGAAGTACTTCAACCGGACGAGGACGGCGTCATGTGGATGCACACTGGCGATGAGGCCTCCATGGACGAGGAAGGTTACATCAAAATTACTGGAAGAATCAAGGATCTGATTATTAAGGGTGGAGAGAATATTCATCCTCTTGAGGTCGAGAACTGTCTTTTTGCTCATCCAGCCGTCAGCGAAGTCAGCGTCATCGGGCTACCGGATGAGAGATACGGCGAAGTTGTTGCAGCTTTTGTCGTAAGACATGCTGGAGAGGATGGCAAAGTAACAGCCGATGAGGTGAGGACTTGGGTCAGAGAGAAGCTGAGCCATCATTTGGGTAAGTAGACATCAATACTGAAGACGGCATAGCAAGCTGACATAGAAAAGTTCCGAAATATATCTTTTGGGTAGACAATTATCCCAAGACGGCGAGCGGCAAGATCCAAAAATTCAAGCTTAAGGAACAAGGCATTGCGCTGCTGCAAGAGGGCCAAGGGTTGAATTAAGAGCATTTGATATCGCGCTGGCTGTCCCGCATCGTTCTAGGCCATTTAATTACCGTTTCCCATCAAAGATCGCCATAGTTCTATGGGGCGGACTCTTTCACATACCAGGGAAGAGTAGCCAATTATGTAGGGCTATGAACTCAATGAGGAAAACTCACGATGCAAGACAATGCGATAGTCATATTCGAAATGTTTAGTACTGTAACAACAATCTATATCTTTGTCTCATCAGGCGCCCCGCCGGAATATGGATCGCATTTTGGCGCAATGACAGGGGTACTAGTGCAGTGGTACTTTATAGTGCATGTAGGCGAGGGGATGCTTACCAATTACACTTCAGCTTATGACATCACATGCATAGGTAGGTCTAACTAAACATCAGCAGTAAAAGCATAGTATCAATTAAGTGCTATGAGCCGAAAAGATCTGCTCAGCGAACGGTAATTAGGTCTTATTCTCACATGATCATCTTGCCTCAATCGTTCTCTCGTGCCATGTTTTGATCGTATTAGTCCACGATGGAGGAGATCAACGGCAGAAACCCCATCGATCTTTTTTTCCTTAGCATGCAGGATCTATGCAAGCCCAGTCAACATTGACTTACCGAGTCGCTTATATTGTGACCAAATTCATCGGCTATCTATATCCATCTAACATTCTTTTTTTTCTTAATTTTCCAGGTACACCGCCAGAGAGGTTCGTCAACCAACATTGCTCTACCTACTGCCAGTATATCAACATCGTCGCCAACGCCGTTGTTGAAATACAGATATAAATACGAATCTGCTAGAAATGTCAGAACTAACAAACACCCGTGTGCCCACACCCTCCAACCCCTCAAATCTGGCCCCACGCTACGAAATCCGAAAACTGAAGCCGGTCCACCTCCCCTGGGCCACCGCCATCCTCACCCACAGCCACGGCTTCTACTCGAATGTCTGGCAGAAAATCTGGCCTGACCGCGACCTCGGTCGCTGGGTCGTCGAAAACTCCCTCAATTTCGAATACCTAGTCCGCCACCAAATCGACTCCGGCCTCTCCTTCGGCGTCTTCGACACAGAATACGTCTTTAAGACCGACTCCGCCCGCGCCATCGGCGGCGCCCTGCTCTGGGACGTGGACGAACTCGCTACACAGAGTGTAGAAAAAACGCAAGGCCGCGCAGCAGAAGGGAAGCGGTTACTAGAGCAAATGGACTTCCCACTCGTAAGCATAATGCTCAGCTACGACGGCTTCAAGCCGCTTGACCCCGAGAAAATGAAACCTTTACTCGCCAATTGGTCGGAGTTTCCTATCCTCTACGGCGCGCTCGAACAGCGGGATCGGCGGGATCCGGCGTCGTGGAAGCCTACTGCGCCGCGCCAGGTGCTCATGCGCAATGCGACGTCCACGCGGGGCGACTATGAAGGGCGGGGTATTATGGGGGCTGGGGCGCGGTGGCTGCAGCGTGAGGCGGCGCTGATGGGGTTCCGAGGGATTCAGATTGAGGCGATGGCGGATCGGGTGATTCATGTTTGGACGGAGGGTGTGCAGAAGCCGTTTAAGGGGACGGTGGTAAGTGAATTTGAGTGTGAGACGCTAGAGGTTGATGGGGAGAAGCCGTTTGAAGCGGCGAAGCAGAGGGTTATTAAGGCTTGGGTTGACTTGACAGCTTGAGGGAGATGGGAGGGGGATAGTCTTGCTTCCTTGGGATAGCATTGACTTCGAATTGGCTTGTTGCTGCTTCGGTAGATCTAGGTTTCGAGTTTGCTTAATCACTATGTCGGGCTAGATACGGCGGCCCATAGAGTGGAGAACAGAGAATGAAAATCTGTGAATCCAGTTGCTGTTTCGTCGAGCGCCTAAGTTAACGGAATTGAATATGCAATCAAAGGTGCCGTCCTCTTTCCATACGGCGGGAAGGATTCCGGCTAGCATGGCACTTGGTATTCAATACTGCCATTGTCAATGAGTAACGACGGCCTTTTGAATGCTTCTCGGGAATCAAGGACACTTGAAACAGCAATGGGGTAATGCTCAAAATGATACATATCGTCACTGCGAAATCTTAGTTTTTCAGGCCGAACGTCAACTATTATGGATCCGTGTAATGCCATACCCAATACTATGATATAAGGGATCTTCATATTCCGAAAACGATTGTTGTTCGGTTTCAATATAGCAATGAGCTTGGTTACTGTAATATCCCGTCTTGACCCGACGTAAGTGATCCTTCTACTAGTCATCCCTAGTTACATGTAAGTATCCCACTGAAACACTAGCGAGGCTTGCTATCAATCAAACAAACTGCTTGTTTGTTCTTTGAGAATACTCAAATAGTTCGTTTTCTATAATATACGCTTCAGCGTCCCCTATCATGCTGGCCCGGGATCCTGCCATATTCACTTTAGCGTGATGTAATATGCTGTACTAGCTGGAACCAGGACACCAGGCGGTCGCACCATGTACTACTAGGCAGCAGCTGTGTCGTGCACTGCCCCGTCGCCCGAAAAGCAGCATGCTTCACCAATCAACCAAATCTTTACCGTGTTCCTAGCTTACTCGGTCTTTTCAACTCTTCATGTCCTGGCTGTTTTCGTAACCCTGGCCAACCAGAAGCCAAGCAACTTAATCCCACTATGAGGCTTTTGAACACAGAGACTCTTGAACTTAGCCGTCCCTATGTGCCGAGCGAGGTTCCAGACTACGCAATCCTTTCTCACCGGTGGAGCACTGAAGAGGTCACATTTGCAGATATAAGCAGCGCACCCATTCTACACCCTCAAAGCCAGACGCGGACGAAAAAAGGCTTTGCGAAGATACAAGGAGCTTGCAAACTAGCCCTCAAGGATGGATACGCTTGGATCTGGGTTGACAGTTGTTGCATCGACAAATCTAGTTCGGCTGAGTTGCAAGAAGCGATCAATTCCATGTGGAGATACTACGCAGAGTCAAATATCTGCTACGTTTATCTAGCAGATGTTCCCGATGCAAGACTAGGCTGGAGTTCGATATTTGCTATAAGCGAATGGTTTACACGTGGTTGGACGTTGCAAGAGCTGATTGCCCCAATATGTGTCGAGTTCTTTGCGGAGAATTGGGCCGCCATCGGTACGAAATTCGAACGTTACAAAGAGATTGCAGACATTACCTCAATCGACCCAGACGTTCTTCTTCGTGTTCACACTGTTGACTCTTTCAGTGCGGCAGAGAGATTGTCATGGGCCTCGCATCGGAATGTCACTAAAGAAGAGGATGAGGCATATTCGCTCCTGGGTTTATTTGACGTCAACATGCCACTTCTATATGGAGAAGGGCGGGAGAAAGCCTTCTTCAGGCTCCAAGAAGCTATCTACAATGCCACAGCCGACCACTCGATGTTCTTATTTCGCCATAGCCAACATAGATATGACCAACCTCTATTGGCCAGTTCCACCACAAGCTTCTGCAACAAACTGGATTGCTTTCTTTGTTCCTCGCGAGAAAATCGGAATCCACCCTCGAGTTTTCGATACTGCGATATTGTTGCATCTGAGAGGTGGAGCACGCAAGCACATGAACAAATCATGACAACTGTTACCACGTTCCGTAATGAAATATCCACCGTGCTTCCGCTGTTGGTCTATGAAGATGTTTCCAGCAAGCTGGAAATTTTGGATGGAGCGACACCACCAGTCGGTGTAACCCATGTAGCGGTACTCAATCATACTCTAAAAAAGTATCCACAGGGTGCATTTTGTCTCCTGTTGCAACGACAGTCTGGTGTGGATGCATGCCTCCGCTTACAAGCCCTTCCGGCTGTTTTGCCTTATCTTGGGGACCTCGTGTCTCGACTCCAAAAGACAAAACTACTCATTTGTCCAGGACCGGGTGACATAGAAGATGAAGTTCTCATCGAAACCACTTTTTCTTTTCACAGTGATTTGTTCGGTGTAGAAGCATGGGATGCGAAAAGTGGCAACAAACTGTCCGCGCTAACACGAGTTGGAAAAGATCAGGATTTCAAGATACTAACAGGGAAACTTGATGATATCCCGAAATTCCCACTTCAAGTATCGTGTCAAATTTTTGGTTTGCAGGATCCAAAACTGCTGCTCACTATCCGATTAGTTCGAGTGCATGGAATTTGGTCCATCAAAGAGATATTTGACCGAAGCAAACGCAGCAAGAAACGAAAACTGGACAACCTTTTTGTTTCTACTATCCTTACTGATCGGTGTGCAATTCATCCTCTGGATGGAGAAATACTATCGGTGAAACTTCGACCTTTACCTGGCTCCGCTCGTACTCCTAAAGGCTCTCCCATAAAGAACTGCTATCAAATCTCAATAGACTATCAATAGGCAGTTCTGTAGCATTTTGAATACATCCTTGTACCAAAAGTCTATTAAACAGTTTGAGTGTTTTATAAGCTATTTGCCTGAACTTAACCTTGAGCCTTATTCAAGAATAGGAAGCGAACAGACAACTGAATCAAAAGGTTTTAGAACAAGACCTTTTTAATAATGCAACTGCTTTACGATACGTCACTGACAGAAGTTGCACTGCGGATTGACTGCAATATAGTGTATTGACTATCACATTTTGTGTTGCACTGTAATGTCACTATGAGCAATGACACTGACATATTCGCAAATAAGCATATCCCTCAATATGCAAGAGAGTTGTCACAACTATTCTAGCTTGGTATGTTTGGGCAAATAATGCTGATAGTGGTGTATAGTGAAGGTTCGTTCGCGGACCAGATACTGTGCATCAACCAGGAAGACATATCAATGTGATAACCCTCTACGGAATCATAACAACTACAGTTTATAGGTGCTTGGAATGTTATCAACATGAAAGAATTCAGGCATACGATGTTCTCTACAAAGGCATATTATGGGACTATCATTGTTCATAGATAGTATTGAACTTGGAAGATGTCATTCTTTGGCTCTCATTTGGTTCCCTTTTGCCTCACGTTTGCTATATAATTAGAGAATGATTCTGCGGTCTCATGGAGAGTGATAGTCAGATCAACCAACTCAAGGGAGGAAATGAATCAATTGACTGAGGACTAGTGTCCGAGTGAACAGTAACTCAAGTCCCATACAAGATGACTCATCAGATTGAGTCATAACTGGCGGCCGGACCTCGAACAATTGAGGCTCTGCTCAGTATATTAACTTATGAGGTTCGTTAGCAAGTCTAGATTCCCAGTGACTGATTCATTTCCCAAATTAGGGATAAAGCGCGCATACATATGCAGTATGCATAACAAGGTGAGAGGCGTGTGACACAACCTGGCGTAAGAGTACACTTACACAGTTACGCAATAGTCCTAGATTATGAGTCCTTCATTCGCTATTGCCAAACTCACACTGCATTCGACTAACCTTCTCGGATCCGTCAAAAGCAGTACGCTTAGCAAACTTCCCGAGACTTGTGGCGTACATCCCCACCCCGGTACAGAAAGGATAGCCGTTTAAGATATGGAGTATCTCCACACTCTTGTATCTTAGAAGAACGATAGAAAGCACAAAAGTTACTTTCAATGTTTTTGCTACATTGTACTCAGCCGGTCGGTCGAAAGGCAACTACGTAGAGTACTGCCTAAAGTCGCCTAATCTACCTGACACTCCTTCCGTGGTTGGTACACACTTTACCGATCAACTAATCCACATCTTTACAGCTGAACCAGTCTCATGGTCCCACGCATCACTCGAGGCTTCTACGGATAGAATAACGATTTGGCGTTTTACCACGTGGGGTACATCAATGTGGAGACTGCACACCACTCCCGCATGCAGACGCCGTTGTCGTTTCACAGCGACACCGTAACGACAGGGATTACTCCAAGATCGAATGCGAAATATGGTATCGTGACGAGTCCCGGAGTATGCACTGAAAACGGTGCATACATGAAGTTATGCAGGTAGCAGTGGCAAAACGCAATGTAAGCGCAGCAACGTCGCTTTTGAATTGCGCATTTGCGATTGGTATTTGAGACTTCTAGTCATATGGAATATGGGTTTAGCATACACTGACTGTTACTCGTGGCCAATGAATTGATTACTCGGAAAGCCAACCCAATCATACATGTCAATCGATACCAACGGCACGGCATTCCGATACACTCTCAACCTTGTGACCGGGTGGTGCGGAGCTCTTGGGCAGCAAGCTGAGATGCAAGGCTGAGTCGGCAAGACGCAAGATGAGCTGTTCAAACCAATCAAAGGATCGCAGTGGCGCTACGTCATGCAACTTGAAAAGCGAAGACTCGCACTTGCGACATAGGCGCTCGTCTGCGGCCGCCGCTTTTACACAGAAGGCACTTCTACTGGCTCTCTTCGTCCAAAGCTTTAATACACCAATAATTGTTGTAATCATTACTTCTTCCTTCAGCTTTGCGTCACGATATGCCCTTCTGTAGGTATGGTACGGGCTTCTTATTGGCCAGTGAGCGAGGCACTGCAGCTGACACTCCATGTGGGTGTACGCAACGCTAGATAAGCCTGCAAATGCGTTGAAAGAGGGACTCTTGCTCTGATAGTTAGTTATGTGCAAATGTGCACTCAAACGAACGAAATTGTCATGGGACCAACTCGATAAAGTCACGATTAAGGGGGTGATTCCGTGATACTCTCATCGTCTCCTAGGCCAATGGGAGGATTGGATCGTACACACACCTGTAATTCACGTATCACAACCTGCGAGTCACGGCTGCAGGTGAACAGGGGCTCCCCATACCCACACCCGGTTAACCATCTGCTTTTTCCTTCCGCTCCTAGCGTGTCTTCACCGGTGGCCTCAGGCATCACCAAAAGATCTGGAAATGGATAGCATTGCAGCAAACTAGACTCCAATTGTCGTTTTTTCGCCACTGTCAGAGAACCTTAAGTCGACATCATTCCATCATTTATACTTTGAGATTTATCATCGGGCTACAAGGTGAAAGGGAGGAAGTAGAAGACAATCAGTCGGAGGCCATAGAAGTTTCAGGACGTGGCCATGCAGTTGATAAAAAACAAACGTGGACTTGGGATAAGACTAGTCGACTAGTTGCATCCGGCTTGGCTAGATCCCTTAGCCTGATTGAATAGTGGCAAGCCTCTTCATTTTCTTGCGCAGAAGCTGAACAAGACGGTGAATGATAATCCATGATTGACATATAGCACGTCTAGTCCTCTGCAAGCCCGTTGTCCATTTATCCAATCATTTCGATCAATCACTCATCCACAGTGTCATGACTTTGTTCATAGGCCATACTTGACTCGTTCGAAGAAGCTGCGCTGTAGGTGCGTGTGTCAGAAACCAGATAATCGGCTTGGTTAAAGGTTGTGCAAGTGTGAACATGTTGAATAGGAGGAAATCGGTGTCCTTGTTCTGAAACTTATCCCTGCACAGTGTGATACGCAGAGTTACATCAGAGACGGGGTTCAAGGGACATCCCTAGAAGGCGACAGATGCCTCACTTCTGTGCAGGCTGAAACTAAGATAACGCCTCATTCCAAATGGTCAAGATCGAGTATCACAGAAATACCTTTAGACACCGTGCAGTGATGGCACTTGTTGGGAAAGATAGGCTTGTTCCACGATGACCCATGCAGTAGCAGGTAGTAACGTGGTCGAACCAAAACTCTGCACCTGTAGCATGGCCAAGCCGCGTTGTTGGGATCTGGGCAAGGAAAATTGATTCTACTATACAGTATAGAAAACAAATATTGTGAAAACACATCTCTTATGGAAAACTTATGCCCTGTTCTCATGTTAGCCGGCTAACGCTGTCCGATTAAAAGAAAAGCGACCGATAAGAACGCTACGCAAATAAAGAAAGTACAAGCCTATGTGAGGCTACGTGTGCAACGAAAATCCGAAATAGGGGGTGGTTCGAGTCGAAACCTGGATATCTCTGTGTATAGCATCAGAAAACCTTCGATAGCAGACAGGTGATTTTCCTTGGCTCGACTTGAGTATCTCCTGGTGATTCTACCCGCCATTGTGCTGGAGGAATCGATGAGAAAAATGCATCTCTCGTCTGAGATATTCGTCTCCTTGATTGAAACTTTGTGAAATTTGAGGTTCGATCAGAGTCTTGATGGTCCCCCAAGGCGACTTTTCTGAAGATGCGCCTATCGTATGATAAGGTCTCAATGGCCTAGTCCCGTTTTTGCGTGTTTCTTGCGAACTAGCTTTGGAGTCGCGACGATTCTGGAAATCCATTTTGTGAGGAAAACTGTGACACGACTGGCGTGTTCGTAAGATTTGCAACCCAGTCGGTGCCGAGGAGCTACTGAAGCTCCTTTGTAGGCGACTTTTCTCGCTAATGAACGGTCCATATATTTCGAGATCTGTGCCACCGTAGGCTTCGCTATCTTTCCAGTACGGGCATTTCCGATGCGGCGCCTTCTGAGCAATATTTTGCTCCCCTTGAAACTCTGTCGAATCCACCAGCAATCTTTTGGAAGGCATCTCCCTGTGCCTTATTGCGATAAAATCATGAGAGAGAGAGAGAGGACTAGAACCAGTAATGTCTTGCTCTTGAGATTTGCCATGAGTACCCTTCGAATTGTTGCTTTCGAATTGCGCTCCAAAGGCGAAAATACAACTCCAGCCTTCAGGAACATCCTTCAGCGGAGATCCGTGTGTCGGACCGCTAATGGGTTCCTCTTCTTCAGGATAGTTCATCGGTAGATTGGGTTGAAACAAAATATCAACGAACCACGTGTTCAAGCGTTCATTATTTGAAAGTAGACTAAAGTCTGCCGTGTACGAACCGACGTCCTTTTGGATATTGGAGTTCACTTGACGTTGTAACGCTAGTTGTGGAGCCTTCTCCCGTGTAGTCGAATTGGTGATTTGGTTGCTCGGATTGACGATTTCCCAGCTATCCCCAGTTGCGGGAGTTGCTTGCAAGGCACTCTGATCTGCCGGAATTCTCTCAGTTCCAGAAACAGGAGAGCTGTTCGAGTGAACGCTTTTCAACTTTCCGATGAACTCCAACTCTTTCCTCGAGTACTTTAATTCCTTCAGTGTGTATTTTTGTTCCGTGTCATCATATTCTGCCTCCAGTGAACCTAGCTGGTCTCGAAAAGCATCAATCAGCTCAAACGTTTCCGCTATATCTTGGGGCAAGGTGATTGCTTGCTTATGTAGGAAGGTACGCAACTGATCCATCACCAATCCTTCTTGAGTACCTGTTTTCTCACGTGTCTCAGAGATCTTCTGTCTATCCATCTGCATCTGAAATCGAGAACCCATAAGATCCTCTCTTTCTATCACCAGCTCTCCATGTTGTCTTTCGATTTCGGAGAATTCACGTGATGGGATTCCTTCAGTTGAAACGCCAGATTTCCTTACTGGGATCGTATCCAGTATCTGGGGTGAAATAGCAGATTGGGGGGGCGGTGGAGGTGGTGGGAGGTCGGCATAACGACCCATGTCTGAAGGCAGTACAGGAGGGTCGTCTCCTCGTTCATGTGTGCGCATACTGATATGTGGATGGTTATCAGTGGGAGTTTGGATTTCGATCGAGGCAACGTCTTCCTCTTCACTGCTAGTGTCATTCATGGAATCTGTCGCTTTTCCACGAGGACCGATCGAAAGATAAAGGGACCGAAGCCATTTCGCTAGATACTTATTAGTGCTCTTGTTCCACGTGTAATTTCTTTGTTTGCACACCGAGCTTTTTGCGCTTTGGCCGAAAAGCAAACGACACGTTGCCTGGGCGGCTCCGTGATCGCGAAGCCATCTAGAGCGACAAGTCGATGTTAGTAAGGTTTCTTGAACGCTTCCGAGGGATGATATCCTAAGCCCCATAGCAAGGTAGCACCCAACCCATGTCCTTCACTAAGACTGATAGGGTATAGTAGTTTTCACGCTGCCTTTAACACGCCACCACGCTTATCATGCATGCAAGCTGCTGCGGATGCAGGTGTTACCGATCATCACCCGGCCTGATTTCAGCCACCCCTCGGCTTCGACAAGTGCTCCTCACGCATTCCCAGTCTGGAGCGCCAAGGACCATACTGCGTCGGTAACGTCCCTATATTGATCGATGAACTCGGTAACTCATTCGCACATGTGCAATGAGGCTCTGCTGCATTTGATGGCTCCTTTGGCTGTTTCTTTGGACTTAAAAGGGGGGGCTTGCGCGACATGGAATATAAATCGTCACGCAATCAACGAATATCAATTGGTACTACGTACTTTTTTTTTGAAACATGAGTGAACCAGTTTGGGACCATGAACACCAGAGGTATCTGCGGACCCACTGGGACGAACGGCACGGGCGCTACTTTAGAAATCACTTTGTAGGTCTGTGAACCTTCATTCGTTCTACATCTTTGCTTTTATATATTTGCTTTTTTAGGGGCTAACGCTATAACTACATCTAGGAGAGCGCTGGGTATTCTTTGACTGGCTTCCGCCTCACGGTCAACTCACTCGCGCCGATTCGCCGCAGGATGTTCGAGCAGGGCCGGCTTCTACCCCGGCTGTAGAGGGGCCAGAGATCAGAGGCACTTATAACTACAACCAACCCGCACCGAACAGCCATGTGGAATCGTTGGACTCTTGTATAGTGCAACCCCCCTTGCAAATTGAGTAATGCTGATTGTGTGCAGCTTATTATGTCAGGCCCAGCAGTTTCTTTACTGTTGGCAAGGTAAAGTAGCCTACTTATACGTGAAGTGAACTTCCTGCTCATGACGTGCTAGGTCTTCTCGGTCTTGTTCAGTGAAGCCGCTGGCTCGACAGCAACTGCATACAACAACTCCATCTCTATTGTGAAGTATGGAGAGTATGTGCATAGCCAGATCCGACGTTTCATCGTAGTCGGGCCCAGGCATGGATTTTGCTTCGCCGTGTAAGTGACGTGGCCCATTAGTTTTGCGCATTTCTTTGACACGTTTAGCCCCATCTTCACGTACGGTGGCCAGGGTACGAAAAAGCACGGTGTATTGCCCAGTGCGCATGCGATTGCCTACTCTCTTGACTATACGCCTTCACTGCTGGAAGGCGAAAGCTTGCTTGACAAGGACCCTATCTGCAAGTCACCCGAGCACCGATCCTTTCGAGGAAAGATTCTAGCGCTGACGACTGGACCAGGTATCATGATGGCGCAAGGAGTGCCTCCCCTATCTCAAGCATCACGAATTTTCTTCGGAATTCACCACCCTACTCAGCACAACGTCAAGGTCAAAGATATCGGCGACGTCCACCCTGACCACATTCACAGGCTCTTGGGTTATTGGAACACACAAAACTACTCGCCCGGCGACTAAGACACGTAGCACCACCCTCGCGCCACTGCCACTAACGTCCGCATGCGACACGATGCTCCCGTCTGTCGCGTCATACCCGGGAATTGAGGACCTTCTTTCCTTCTTATCCACAATACGTTACCTTTGCAACTTGCACTATGTTGCCATCCGTTCATTATCTGCACACACTATATCAGATTGGATCACAATATCTTAATGTTCTCCGCAACTTAACGGCCGCTCAAATTGTATTTAATGAATATGACGTATCAGATATTCTTGTTAGCCAGGGTATATACCTTATGCACATTGTATATCGTGATATTTGATGCCTGTCAGACTGGATGATACCGAGAGCCATCGGGTGCATCGCTCTGCCCCATAACTGAGTTACAGGGCACTTCAAGAGCGGTCCCATCTGCCTGATAAGTGCGAGGAGGCAGTACGGGGGTATACGACAACCGCAAAGCCACGTGAAACATGTGAGCTTGCTCGAACGCCCTTGTCCTTTGACCCGCTTGCCGTGACGCCAGCCATAGCCGATCGATTCCTTACACATGCCTTTCTTAGCAAGAGCTTTGCTATCTACTCTCCATATGTGAGTGGGTCTGGAAACCACGTGGCTGGGAACCGCGGTCGATCAAGTGGGTTTAGACGACAAGATCCTCCAGGGTGCCTTTCCACCCTTCAAATTACCCCACCTTGCTAGAAGCGCCCACCTTCAAACATGCAAATGGTCACAGAGAAACAAAGACGGTCCCACATGATATCACCAACAGGCTCTGGATACAATCTCACCAATCAAATACGTACCCGGTCCCTGCAATAACATAGTCCGCAGCTGCGTTGCATATCCATTGTATCGGTCAATCGTTCAAACGCGGCCCGACGGCCGGCACATCTCACACGGGAGGCCTAATAGAAGCCTACCTAATGGCACTGCAAAACTGTCATTTGCTCAGGGAAAACGATAGGCGTGTCAGTTGACGCTTCGCTGCACAGCGCCAATGGCGAAGTCGCCTGATACTGTCGTTCTCATTGTTCCGCGGACGTGAATCGACCGTACGCATGTCGCGGTCAGTACACAGTAATGTTCACGTCTGTCTATTGGTGGCCGCAATTATCAACGTTCACAGTCAGCTCCATGCATGTGTGGCAAAGATAGGAACAAAAGCGAATGACCGTTATACATGCTGCTAGCATGGCGCGTATCCCACGTCAACGTTCAGATATTGTGCACCTCTTAATGGCTACAGCTGGTAGACGACGCGCGTTACGCTCACTCACTTACCCTTGAGGCTTGATACGAACGAGGCTGGGGGGAAAAGCACCAACCAACTTTCTCTAAAGCAGCACAACGTATTCCTGGGCACTGAAACATGTCACAGTTTCCTAACTGGGCTTGTTATCCCGGGAGGACCGGCCAGGAGAAATGTCACCATCTGAACGAAATGGTTGGTGGACCACCAGGTAGATGTTACTACAGCGCGGAATGATAAGTCCGGTCTCATTTGAATGGGCCGTCCTTCCTTCTCGTCGTACCATAACAAGTTTATTGACCGGCTCATTTCCACATCCCGTGCCTTAATTGTCGGCAACAATCAAACACCGCGAAAAGGCAAAAAGGCATTTCGGAGCCCGACGAATGCGGTTTCACAGGACAACATCTGATGTGCACATGGCGCAAACGAGAAGTGCGTAGGTGTACTGCACGCGAACGCGGTCACGCTCGAGAAGTCGCGCTGTCGGCGTTGGTTGTCGTATAGGAAACCATCTAATCAATGACCTTTCTTCCTAGCCTCAAAGAATCCACAACTTTGCGTAGGGAGCAGCCAGATAAGGTGCCAGTCCCACGGGAGCTAGGCGCGGTTTACTAAGTGGGGTTGAATGCGGGCCGCCGGGACTCCACTTCTTCGGCTACACAGCATGTGCAACCAGCCTTTGTACACCAGCCTTGTCATTCCGACTTTCTGAATTCACGACACTGCGCAGTTCTCGTGTCCCGAAGATGAGAGCTGAGGGATTTCCGCGGGCTAAGGATTCCATTCGTCTTCAAAGCAACGTAAATTTGTGGCTTGAGCTCGTTCACAGATAAGACACTTGGCGAGGCCTGATTGAGTACTTATCCCAATCCTTCCGTTTAAGGGTGTCAACCACGCGGCTGGAGAATGGTCAATAATAACCGATAGACGCCTCGTAGAACCCGGCATCTTTGTTCAGTGGTTCTATCGGACCGACGAGAGCGTTTGCCTTGTTTTCTGGGTCTACCGGTGCTCCAGTGCTCACTCGCAGCCGAGAGATAGGCCTGCCGATCATGTCGTGTCACCAGCCGCCTTAGGTCAATACCTGACGGGACGGGATGGCATGGGATAGCTACTTGTGGTGGGTTACACGAAGGCGTGTTGGTCAACAACCTGCCTTTCAGTCTTCTCATCTAAGCATTACCCTTTCACTATCATGATATCATCAGCCATAAAGAAGAATTGCTTCTTCATTGAAATTCGGCTTGAGCATAGTAATCTGTTTTTACACGTGATTTCTTCCGGACTTTGCGCATGCTTGAATAGTGGATAGACGTCAAAACTGGAACTTGGAGAGACCATACACGTGATATCTGAATGTCTTTTTACATCTTTCTGGGTATCTATACAAGTCTAGAAAACATATACCTTTAATTCGACTCTATCGGAAAAGTGTCAATTCACACATTTTTTAGGGAACAGAGACAAAACTCGACATCATGTGATGCTTCAAACCCCATTGTGACATATTTCCAAAGAAATAAACACCATGCAATCACAAACTATATATTCTCGAAACCCAAACTCACCGCCCAGCTCATTGCCATCAAGTCAAACACCGCCTTCACATCGCACAAGCTCTTCGTCCATTCCAACCCGACAGAGAACAATCCTACACTTCGATTCGCCCAATCTTTTTTCTCGACAAAGCCTCTAAACACAAAGAAACTCGAAAACATCTTACATCTCCAGAACAACACCTTATCACACCTCTCATACCCATCTTCACTCATAGATCCAATATTACTCGACTCACCCACAACACTGCACTATCTCTCTCGCCTCATATACGAACCGAAATCATTATTCTCGTACTTTCAAAGTCATTTGTTTCCGTTTAGTAACTAAGCACCAGCCACATTTTCTTTTCTTCTACTCCATGCACCATCCTTCCATAACCCTCAGCCTGCCTCGAATCCGGCACCAGTGACTATATGCAACAGAGAAACAGGAAAACAAGATATTACATTGGAAATTCTTGACATGCATCGCAATGTAGGTGAGTATTGCCATTATCACTTCTTCTACTCTAGTAACGCGATGGGTCAGCTACAGCAGACACTCAAAGTGTCCAGCTAAGGCAGGTATGTCATTATATTCAGATATCGACACTACCAAACTGATGCTGTTTTCCCTTCTCTGAATGCTCCACCAGCTCCTCTATAACACCTTGACACAATCACCTCTATTTCTTCCCCTTACCCCGTGCATTGAATGTCTTCAACGGATCTACCTTGCCATTCCGCTTAACCACTTTCCTCCCCCTACCCTTGACAAACCTCTTACGATCAGGTTTCGGAAGATTGAGCCCGACGAACCCGACATCCTCTGGCTTTTTACCACCGGGTAACAGGTAGTCTGGTACGTGCTTGAGATGCGGTTGTATCCTGAGGGGGTGGTTGAGAGTCTGGTCGTGGCGGAGATGGGCGAGGGCTTCAGGGTTTTCTTCGAACTAAGATGAGTGTTAGGGTGGCTCAGCGGAATGGATGAGAAGGAAGGGATGAACTTACGTATCGCGAGAGCTTCTGTGATTTGGCGAGCTCTGAGTGGATTTCTTTGATGCGGGCTTCTCGGATAGCGATTCGCGTGACTGACTTGAGCGCGTCTGCAAAGCGGTATCGGAATGGCTCTAGGCGCTTCATGTCAAAATTGTAGTTTTCTAGCTTTTGGCCTTCTTGCTGGTGCTTCTCGACCTTCTTGAGAACTTCCTCGTCGTTCTCACATCCGGCGAAGCTTGTGGGCTTGTGTTTTCTGTACTTTTCCTTGGGAATGATGAACGAGATGGCGGTTCCGGACTTTCCTGCTCGCGCAGTCCTTCCTATCCGGTGAAAATAAGACTTGTAGTTAACAGGGAAGTCAAAGTTGAGGACACAGGCAACATTCAAGAAGTCAATACCTCGAGAAACGCCTGAGTCTTTGCTGTCGTTATTTCTCTTTGCTTTCTTCTTCTTTGGCTTCGAGTCCTCGTCTTGGACTCCGACCACATCGTTCTCGTCACTGGCGATGAGAATGTTATACACGTTTTTGTTGAATTCCTCCACGATGTGAGTGCGTGACGCAAGCGGAAGTTCTGAATTGAGCACGGCACTCTTAATTCCGAATTGTTCGAGGAAAAGCTTAACGCGATATGATCGGTCGACATCGCCAACGAAGACAATCGTCTTACCCTTGATCAGCTGCAATTTGAACATGGCGTAGATCAAGAGAAACTTCTCGTCTTCGGCAACCTTCAGAACATATTGCTTCACCTGCCATTTGTCAGTATGCATTTTCAAGTCGGATATGCGAATATGACTTACCCTTTTCGAGTCTTTGTCAAGGTCGGCAAGTTTGAGAATGACGGGATCGGTACACAACAGGCTACCGAGAGCCTCAACGTCGGTGGAGAGAGTAGCTGAGAGAACAAACTTTTGGACGCCAACAGGTATCTCACGAGCTATGTTGGTCATATCCTCGGCGAAACCATAGCCGTTTATCAAATCACCTTCGTCCACAACTAGCGTACAAAGGTCGTTGACGGCCAATGTGGAGTTATTGATGTTGGTCCATGCCCTCGCTGGTGTAGCCACAACCACTTCTGGCTTATCGGCGAGCGCTGCCTTCACGACAGCGTCTGACTCCTTGCCCGCAATATTCCGTACCCTAATTTCCTGATTGCAGTGTTGTGCGAGGGATTTGGCGACGGTCGCAATCTGCTGGCACAACTCTCTCGTTGGAGCCAGGATGAGCGACATCTGCTTCCGTTGCAGTGTTTTGTGCAGGATGGGAAGAAGGTAGGCAGCTGTCTTTCCTGTTCCTGTGCCTGATCTAGCCAGAATATCACGGCCCTCTAGCGCCAGCGGTATGGCCTGTGACTGCACTGCCGTGGGAGATGCCCATTTCAAATCGCGGATTGCTCGTAACAAGCGGGGTTCTAGCTGAAGTTCGGCAAAAGATGCGACAGGCGCTGGCTCTGCCGCCTTGGTAGCTTTTGTAGATTTCTTGTTCTTCGGCGTCGCGGTGGTCGTCACGGGTTCGGTCGCGGTCGCTGCAGGTTGCGAAGGTTCGGGTGAAGTGCTGCGCTCAGAGTGTGACTCGTCACCTGACGTTTCTTCTGGCACATCATGCTCGTTCAACTTTCGCTTTGCCATTCTGAAATATGTCACAAGAACCTGCGCTTTGCAATGGCGATGTCGATGTTGTGTCGTCCAAGTTGTGCGCGCAATCTGAAGGGCAACTTCTAACTTTTTTGACGCTAACGCGGGCAATTGGCTTGGCAAGCCCCACCGCGGAGAAGCCATGGCATTGCCCGGCGCCGATAGTACATGTAGACATTTTTCACTTGCACGCAGTCCATTCAAAAACATTACTTGTTATGCCAGACACATAAGTTCATTACATTATAGCATATATGTTGGATCACAAAAATAACACGCATCGTCGTATCCCCACCAGCAAATGATTTGCCCGGCTGGTGGTTCCTTGAATCCGCTCACCAACTAGTCACGTGTTCAACCTACCGATCCAATCAAGCCTTGGTTCGTCTTGCAATAATCATCACAGGTAATCTAGGTCGTCTTGTCAGCAGCTGTCATGCCCAGTCTCAATCAGATACTAACCCTAGGCAAGTTGTTCCGTGCACCATCCTGCGCCGTTCGGTTCAACTTGTTTACATATTCTGTAATCTCTGGAGTGTCCAGATCTTTGAGCGCCTTCAGGATTGCATCAAGGGTTGCCTGATCCGGCCCCTCGTTACTCGTACTCAACAAATCGATACCTGGTGGTGTCTGCGTGAGATTGGTTGCTGTCGAGTAGCTCGCATAGTAAGGCACTCTGTTGGCATCGCATCCCCAAACCAAGATGGCGAATCGACTGGTAGCACCCTTGAGAATCCCAGTTGCTGCAAAGTCTAACACAGCCGGTATATGCGGGTCTGGAGTATCAACGCCATACGTAGTGAAGATGGTGCTATTGCCTGGACGCTGGAACGAAAAGAGGTCGTTCACTAAACCTGTCGGGTCCGAGGGGTCGACTGGGGTTGGGTCGTACTGTATATTACGCATTGCGACATACTGGGGATTTGTGGCGAGAATCATCCACCATGGCTTGAAGTAAAAGCCCACAGGCGGTGGACACCATGGTTTGCCGTGGTCGTGCTGGCTGGCGGTACTCAAAAATGGCGGGATGCGAGCGTGTACACCCTCTGTGCCAATCTTCCGCGGACATCCGTCGGGAACGTAACGAGCGGATGCCAGAAGCGCGAATGCGCTCGTAAGAACTGCACTGGGAATCATTGTGTGGGTTCAAGAGAGTACAGCAGAAAGTGTGGAGTTGTTTGTTTGAATATATGTTTTCAGCTGGACAGTCAATATATACCTGGTTAGGAAAGAGGCTGAGAGTCATGCATACGCTCCTGGGATTACGCATAACAGGCCGCGTATATGGAATTTTGATCGGCTTAGCCGGCTCGTAGTCGTACGAGATTTCAGAATCCGTCTTTCTAGTCCAGCTCCTGCCGTATACTTGCATTCGTCCAAAATTGTATGATGCTTCAGCCATATCCAGTGGAGACACCAAGCGGACAGCCCGGATGCAGTAATAAAGTCTCCGTAAGCGAGGCTCGGAATCGTCTTTGCCGCAGAAATGGAGTAAAGCGGATCGAGCTGCCAGATCTTTCTTCAAGTAGCACAAGTTTCACCTCTTCTGAAACATCTCGTCATTCTATATGCTAGTGTTGGTTATGGACATGGAGGACTGTAGAGCGCGTTGAACGTAAACGACCATACGTAAAACTTTGGCCTGGAGATTTTAAGTATACATGGAGAACAATATGTGTATTATGTCTCTATTTGTAACAAGCTTTGGTCGGTGAGAAACGTAAGAAGCTTACGGAGTCGTGGTCGATCTTGTGAGATGCTGACGGGCCCATGCGCATCTCAACTGAGTAGTATCGCCGAACAGAGTTGTAATGGATGAAAAGACTGACCCTTCAATGATAAAAGATCCATGGCTACTTTCCAATCTGAGCTGGGCAGGTAGACTCTGACTGTGGATTAGAACAATCGGTTATATGTAGCATAACCGGTGCCTGAAAGTAGATTGACACGACCGTTGTGCGTCTCTTTGCTAACACAGCGTACTAACACTTATACATATCATCACAACGACAGATTACGAGGGCTCCACTGTAATTCGGTCATCCTTCCTCCGGGTCGCAAGAGCATTTGGAGAATGACCAGTAACGAAGCCCAAGATTCTTGCTCACTGGCGGGCCGATTGGACAATGCTTGACACAACCTTATGTGCACCTGAGCATCGACAAATGCATAAACGTTGATTCCATGCTGATCTTTACCGTCTCTTAGGTTAATCTTTCTCTGACGAAATTGATCTCCAAATTCGGCCTACAATCTCTCTTTCATTGTACACATCATACGCCAACACAACCTTCCACTGGAATGCATAAAAAAACAACCACACTTCAAGATGCACATGATACACATCTTTGTCAAAGCGATCGAGTAACAATCTGCCAGTACGATGCAGGTCCATGCATGCCGTGGAGAAATGCGGTAGCTAGGGTACACGACCTGCACGGCCGACTTCGGGGCCCACCGTCGGCGCCATGCCATTGGATCCCCAACCCCAGCTTATCTCGCATCCTATGTTTACCTCATCGAAACCTCCAACACCATCTCCATCTCGATGCGCCAAAAGTCTCCACGCCCAGCACCCATATGCATACATATGACGATCCCCACGCGACCGTTTTGCACATGTCAGCCACTAAGCGTTGAGATGAGAAAAAATTCCGGCTCGCAATGGTAGGGCTCAGGCCGCCGCTGGGGTGGGGTCCTGGGTTAGTGACAGTACAGTTACCTGGGCCCGTTCTCTTATCAGCATAAGCGAAACCATCCCGCAAGAAAACCCCAACCAGCTCAGATGCTGAGGGGAAGGTACTCCGCGATAAGGCGATGAGTTGACGAACCAAGCTGCGAAGTTGGGGGTCCCGCCTAGAATGGTTTGCAGCACAAGCACAGCTCTTAGTCTTACCCCAGCTGCTGGATGTCTAATCTTTGGCCAATCATGTCTGCTTATTGAATCTATGAACGTGAGTCTTGTATGTGTGTATCTGGAGATGCTGGAGATAGCACCGTTTGGTACTAATGGATTTTTTCCACGGGTACTTAGTGCCGATGTCGACGTGATGGAAATATAGATGGCCTGGATCGCCCACTGAGGCAGCAAAAACTCAAGAAGCGTCTTGGACCTCAATTCTCATTCTCCACAACATAGCTCGACATGGCTGGTGGTGGTACACCTATTGGGCCCTCAGCTTCCCCTCTGGGACAGGCTTGGGGCTATGGCATCGTCCTTGGTGTCGGTTTCCTCTTTGCACTTGGCATGGTAAACCCTTCCTTCAATGTAATACTTGAGTGGCGTGCGCTGACAGCTTCAAGGTCTTTACTACCTGGGTTCTCAAACGCTACAACAATGAATTGCAAACCTCTGAGATGTTCTCGACTGCCGGACGTACTGTAAAATCTGGTCTCGTAGCTTCTGCGGTTGTATCATCTTGGACATGGGCAGCTACGCTATTGCAAAGTTCTTCTGTCGCATTTCGCTACGGTAAGCGAGGAAGCTGGTTACTCTGGCAAGGCAAGGCTGACGGTTGTACAGGTGTTTCTGGGCCCCTTTGGTATGCTGCCGGAGCTACTGTCCAGATTCTGCTGTTCGCTACTGTTGCCATTGAGCTCAAGAGGCGAGCACCAAACGCTCATGTAAGCGAATGCAATCGATCACGCAAACATACATATACTAAGTATGTGTTAGACATTCCTCGAGGCCGTCCGCGCTCGCTATGGAAAGGCAACCCATTTCGTCTACATTGCCTTTGGCCTTTTCACAAACATTCTCGTAACAGCCATGTTGCTCACTGGTGGATCCGCAGTCATCAGTTCCCTGACTGGAGTGCCTACGGCAGCAGCTTGTTTTCTTCTTCCCCTTGGTGTCGTTATATACACCATGTTTGGCGGAATCAAGGCTACTTTCCTTACCGACTACGTTCACACTGTCATTCTGCTCATCATCCTTCTCATCTTTGCTTTCACGACCTACGCAACTGGTGACAGGCTTGGATCGCCAGGAGCTGTTTACGATCGCCTACAAGAGCTCTCGGCCACAACACCTGTGCCCGGAAATGCTGGTGGAAGCTATCTGACGATGAGGAGCAAGGATGGTGCCATTTTCTTCGTGATTAACATCATTGGAAACTTTGGCACTGTCTTTATGGACAATGGCTGTAGGTTTTTCAGAGTGATATTATGCGTACAGAAGCTTACTTATAGCAGACTACAACAAGGCGATTGCCGCATCTCCAGTCCACGCACTTCCTGGATACATCATCGGCGGACTTTCTTGGTTTGCCATTCCCGTAAGTTTCTTGAAAGGTTTCTTTGTAAACAGTCGTTGACATCTTACAGTGGCTCTGCGCAACTACCATGGGTCTCGCAGCCCTCGCGCTCCAAAGCACAGAGTACTTCCCCACGTACCCTGCAGTTATGGACGAAGCATCCATCAGCGCCGGACTCACCCTTCCATATGCTGCAGTTGCTCTCCTCGGATCTGGCGGTGCCGTTGCAACTCTCCTTATTGTCTTCATGGCCGTTACTTCTGCCTTTTCCGCCCAGCTCATTGCCGTTTCCAGTATCTTGACATACGATGTTTATGGAACTTACATCAACACGAATGCGAGTGGTCGCCGTCTCGTGTACACTTCTCACGTGTGTGTTTGTGCCTTCGGACTCATTATGGCTGGATTCAGCACAGGATTGTGGTATGCAGGTATTAGGTGAGTTACACCCAAGTATATTCTACAGCCTGAAAATCGCTAATATCGAAAAGTATGGGATGGCTTTATGTCTTCATGGGTGTCATAATCTCATCTGCCGTTCTCCCCGCGACTCTTACCCTCATGTGGAAGGGCCAGAACAAATGGGCAGCCACCCTCTCCCCTGTCCTAGGATTGTGCTGCAGTATCACGGCCTGGCTCGTAACTACCTCCAAACTAAATGATGGCGTCATCACCGTAGCCACTTCTGGCGCCAATAACCCCATGTTGGCTGGTAACGTCGTCGCCCTATTATCTCCCGTAATATTCATTCCCATCCTCACTCTGATCTTCGGAGTTGGTAAGTTGCTCTTTTTCCTGCGGATGTCAATACGCTCACTAACTCAACCCCAAAAGACAACTACGACTGGGTCTCAATGAAAAACATCCGTCTAGTCGACGACTCGGACGTGACAGCAGCCGCGCACTTGGATCTCGAAGCCGTACACGGCCGACACGCCGCTTTGTCCCCTGAAGCCGAAGCCGAAGAGCAAAGAAAGCTCTTCCGGGCCTCGAAAATCGCAAAAATCACCACCGCAACGATGACTTTGGTTCTTCTCGTTCTCTGGCCGATGCCGCTCTACGGCACCGGCTACATCTTCAGTAAGGCCTTTTTCTCCGGCTGGGTCGTCGTCGGCATCATCTGGCTCCTGTGCTCTACGATGGCTGTGGGCGTTTACCCGCTGTGGGAAGGTCGCCAGAGTCTCGTACGCAACTTCGGCGGCATGTGGCGCGATGTTACGGGTAAGCCGCGTCGGGCGGGTCCTGTAACGGTGGTTGAAGGGGAGAAGACGGCCGAGTCCGGTGCGCAGACACCCACAAAAGAGGCAGAGGCTAAGTCGTTGGAGCAGTAAGTGTGAGGTGTGGGAATTTGCGTGGTTTTTTTTTTGGAAATACCCCTGATGTTAGAGCGATGAATGTGCCGGTTTGCGGATTTAGTCTTTGATTAAAAGTATACCATTCTAGATACAAAAGTTGTTTGATATTGCACTTTGCTTACCTGGTTATATTCTACCCGGATCAATCTCCCAACCTGGAAACTTCACCCATCTAGTTGTTCAAGATATGCGAAAGAAACATACTTGCAGCCTCTTACCGGCTTATGATTTAATGCATGGGCTTGGGTGGATAGTGGTGTCTCGTAGTTGAATTCAATCCTCGTAATGCCTCCTTATTGTCGCCACACCCTTGTCTGCTAGCTTTCATCAGAAGCTACTTTATTACACACGATTCTATTAGGTTAAGCGCGGAATCGCGCGTGCTAGTGTTGCTGCTGGACAACATTTAATTCGTATCAGATAAAGTATGTCAACCGAAACAGACTTCACAATGCGGTTTGTGGACGCGGCAGGTATAGTGAAAAAAACAAATTAGAATAAAATTTCTAGGAGCGTAGTATTTCTAGAAGTATAGTGTTTCTAGACATGGAGCGTTTATGGAAGCATAGCTTACAGCTTCTGTACTTTTCCACGTTTTCGACATCTATTACATAGATTAATCTGCAATATTTCCTCAGATTTCAGGATTATTGTTTTGATCTCTAGTATTTATTTTAAAACACCCTCCAGTTCCATAAACAAGAGGCGCACAGTTTCCCCAAAGACCCGGGGCACGGAAACCTTAACCCTCTCTGCCCGCCAATTCTGCTTATCCCATTCAAGCTTTCCCTTACCCCACCTAGCTTACTACCCAACCTTCTCCCCCATACTATCCTCTTTTTCGCAAGGGCTAACCTCCGCACATCATCCCCCCCCCCCCCCCCAACTCCCCCGCTCTCCATTTATCCCGTAGATCTGGTAAATACGAGACGAACCCTAGGATTATCTTATTCCCGCGCCTAATCGATCAGACGGAAGAAATTAGTAGAAAGTAGTAGCGTGAATGGAAGCACAGACGCCTATGTGTGGCATGTCACTCCCATTTATTAACCTTAAATTTCCCCCCCACCACTCTACCCTGTTGCTGTGATAGTAGAGACAGAAATCGTGATGCGGGATTCCAACGCTATGTGAGCGAGTTTTAGGGATGTTTGGTTCGGTAGCCATGGAATTAGAGAGGTCGCTTGTACAGTTTCTAGAAGTATGCGGAGGAGGAGGAGAGGGACGGGAGGGACGGTTCGGTGTATATATGCACCGAAGAAGAGCAGTAAGTAGATGATCACCATGAATAGCACGGCTAGTCCCTGCATATCCGTATATAAACTTCAGGCATGTTAATCAAAAAGAACTATTTGCTTCGCATCGCCCAATTCCCCTTACTCACCACCCAACCGCGGTGCCCGCAATGAAGGCCCTCCTCCCTCTTCTCTGCGGTGGCGCAGGCATAGTAGCATCCGCATACTCACAACACCCGAGTGCCCCCGAACAACCCAAAAGCTTCTTCCGCCAAATTGGAAACTCAACATGGATCCTAGGGAACGAACTCTGGAATCTAACGCAAAACGCACAGTATGCGACCAAATTAATGTATAGAGGAAAAGATCGTGTAGGGGAGGCCGTGGGACATTACGTTAGTTACAGTACGTCCATGCCCTCTACTTCCCCCATGAAGATGCCAAGTTTAACAAAACATCATAAAAGACGGCGCAGCATCCGACCTCCGCTGGACCACCGCTTCCATCGCCGCATCCGGGTCAAACTGGCTCGACATACGCTTCAGCGCTGCAGAAGGCGATTTCCACTGGGTCCTTCACGACGATCTGGCGGGCGCATACCAATACTTCATCAACCGCGGCTTGCCCACCCTCGGCGAATTTCGGAGCCTCTGGCGCCTCTCAAACACCTCCTTCCCACGCGCCTCTACAAACACAAAAACCGGACTCTTGCCCCCCTTGTCCTTGTACCAAAACGCTACAAACGTGCAGGACGAGACGTGGCAGCAGAGCGACGGCACTTTCTTGACAAAATACGACTGGGCTGCTTTTCTGCGCGAGCAGACGGCGTATGGGGTGTGGGGCGATGAGGTGGGGAGTTGGTATTTGCATGCGGGGAAGGAGTATTTGAATGGGGATCACTTGAAGCAGGAGTTGATGGTGCATCGAGAGAGTAAGACGGGGGATACGGTGCAGTTGAATATGCTGCACGGGACGCATTATCAAGCCTCATCGCGCGATTCGTTTGCCGCAGGCAACGATGAGGCTAGGATTTGGGGGCCGTGGCTGTGGTATTTGAACGATGGGAGTCGGCAAGATGCTGTGGAGCGGTGGGAAAGGGAAGAGAAGGAGTGGCCGTATGCGTGGTTCGAGAATGCGGCGTATCAGTCTCGAGGCGCGGTTCAGGGAAAGCTGGTGCTGAGTGATGGACGGCCTGCGGCTGGTGCAGCGGTGTTTCTAGGCGATAATCGCAATGAGACGGTGTCGACGCTGGATCAGGGACAGAATTATTACTACACGGCTTACGCTGATGATGCGGGCGAGTTCCGTATCCGCGACGTACGGTCCGGCACGTATGCCTTGTATGCGTGGGGAAACGGCAGGTCGATTGCGGATGTCATAACGAACTTTACGCACAACGATGTTGAAATCGTAAAGGGAAAGACGACATCGTTACCGTTACTTACTTGGTCCGTTACAGACAAGACAAAACGTATCTTTCAAATCGGAGATTTCGACCGCAAAACAGATGGGTTTTATCTGGCAGATCCGGCGATTCCAGTCCAGCACGCTCGCATAGATAAATGTCCGGCCAATCTAACGTATATCATCGGTACCAGCACGCCATCAAAGGACTGGTGTTTTGGTCAATCTAAAGTCGGGACTTGGTCGGTTTCTTTTCCGGCCTCTCTTGACAATAGTACCGCTGCTAAACTTGTCGTATCTCTTGCCGGCTTTTCTCAAGGAAGCAGCGCTGATATTTTGCTCAATGAGGCTAAAATCGGTAATGTCACCAGTGCCAGCTTGGCTAATAGCCAGGATACGTATCGTGGTGCTACAAGAGCCGGGGAGTGGAGACGCTTGGAGTTTGGAGTTCCACGGGGCCTGCTCAAAGAAGGGCAGAATAGGCTAGACGTCAGGGTTACTAAAAGCACGCAGTGGAGGGGATGGCTGTGGGACAGTCTGGTTTTGGAAGCTGTGTAGAATGTGGGGCATTGACAACGTCCATGCATTGCTTCTGCATCTCATGTAGGTGTCAACATGGCATAATCACAAAAAGAGAATCAACCAATAGTAAGAAGACTAAAATCTTTTCATTTCCCGTTTCCCGCGCAATGCAAATGTCTTTGTTTTCCTATCCATACCGATTCCATGCACCCTAGCCGGTCATTGAGAAGCAAAAAAAAGAAGACAAGATATTCAAATCAAGTATACGCTGAGTGTGTATAAATACATAGAAGAGAGGCAAGACGAAATGAATGTGTCCGGATCAACAGCGATCCATTTCAATCATCAATCCAAACAGGACAAACAGCGCAAAAACTGATTAGAACAGAAGACAAGTCCGTGTTGTCGAAATGCAAAAAATAAGGCTTCGTGAAAAAAACACCATCGCTAAAGTGCAGGGCCGTACGCTCAAAGATTGACATTCGCCGTAGAGGAAATGCGTACAGCCTTTTCAAAGGGGTGCTGGGGTGGCGTGCAAATGCAACGCAGAAGTAACAAGGAAATTCGTAAAGGCTGTGAAGCCGAGGTTGGCAACGTAATCGTTGATGTACAGTTGCCGGGTTGGGACAAATCTATAGGGTCGTAATGTCATGTTTAGAAGGGTATCAGTTTCTTTTGGAAGATTGAACCGGTACAACTGCCGGATCTCCGAGCTTTGTGATACAGAATGCAAGTATGTGCTATTGGTGGTTCCAGAGCGGTAGTGCTCTGCGGTCATAACGTCCCCAGGGCTTTGTTAGTACAGGTGGTAAAATCCTCCTCTTTCCAAGGCCCTTCAAAGCGGCGGGCTTTTTCTTCTTTTCGACGTCTGGATCGTAGTAGTGAGAGGCTGTGACCGGGACCTTGAACTCCTGTGTACTCAGGGGAAGCGTGTATTTGAAGTTGCCTCTGACAATCAGTTCAAAAGGATGTTGGAGGACTTCTTCCCAGCGCTCGCTTCCACCTGCTTCGGTCTTGTTTCCTGGATGCCCCAATCGAAGTTCGCCAATGGACTCTGCGCGATGCCGCTGGAAAAACGACCCTTCAAAAGTCAAGGGTGAGTCAAAACGGTTAACACGGCCAAGCAACATGGTGCGAGGCTCGCCTTCAATGGGATCGGTTCCTTCGTCAACTCCGGTGGTGCGGACAACAGTGTCCACATGGTGGGACTGGTCTTGAACAGGTTGCCAATTCTCCAAGTCGTCAGGCGTCCCGTTCTCAGGCGGCCCGTTGCCATGCTCACGCCACCATGTATCGGAGCCGACATGCTTGCTCTTAGCAAACACGGAAACTTCCATATCGGCAACAGTGACTCCAATGATATTGGGATTGACTGCATCGACAATGAGATCCAGGATAACTTCTTCTTGACTGGCCACGACGTTTTGAATGTCGCGTACCACAAGACTTGTGAGAGGCTTCGTAGTGGCAAAGACCAGTCCAACGGCGCAAAAGACGACGACCAAGAGCAGGATAGAAAGGACCAAGCATCCAGCAAAGCGTCGGCACCATCCGCCGTCGCGGTGATGCCGGCGTTCCAGGTGGCGTATATTGACGCTATTCCTTTGGCGAGGGGTCCGGGCTCGTGGGCTTCGGCCAGAGATGAGTGGCGTGCGTTCGTCATCGGCCGCATTCTCAGCGTCAATGTCGTATGCAGCTGAGTACTCTCCATTCTTCTTGGAGCCGTTGCTGTGTCCATTGCCAACACTGAAAGTGTGAAAGCGAGGGCTATTTGGTTGCGATGCGTTTCTCGAGGCCGGTCCACGATTGCGCGAAGACTGAGGCATCGATGAGTCACTGTCCATGACCATGTGGTTTAATCCACCTCGGCCCTGGCTATATCTACCGCCGATGTGGTGGTGGTGACTGCCTCCGCCAGCCCGCCCAGAGCCTGAGCGGACAGTACCTTCGCCCCGATCGTCTCCGTCGATACTAGGATATACGTGCGGATTAGTGAATTTAAATTTAGTGCTACTCTTCTTGCTTGGATGCTTTTGATTATCGCGGAACTGAAGTTGTGGGTTTGTGAGGCTTGCTAGTGATGTCATGCTTGGCGTGCGTGAATGGTGTCCCCGGCTGCGGTGAGGCGGGTCGGGGGGATTCGACTCGTAGATGAAGGTGGCATCAGAGTCTGACGAGTCGGCCTCATCGACTGCACTGGCCACCTTTTGTTCGAAGACGTCGGCCTTGGACGAAGCTGTGCGGTAGCTGGCGTTAGTGCTTGAATAAAAATAGCTGAGGTGGGGAGGACGAGAAGATGAAGACATGCGCATTTCCGGGCTTGGGGGAGACAAGGCCAACAGAGAGCGACGGTCATCGTATGAACGGTATGAGATGGGGCTGCCCAGAGACGAGGGTGTGTTGGAGAGCACACCAGGGTCGGGCCGAGTGTGGGTATGGTGAGGGTACGAGATGTGTTGCAACCTACCGGTGCCAGCATTAATGGACGCGGCTTTTCGCTTGGGGGGTTTCTTCTCCTTCTTTGGACGTATGGTTTCATTGCTGGGCTTCAGACGAATGCCACCGTCGGCACGACCTGAGGCAGAGCGGTCCTGGTTCACAATCGACGCCTGTGCAACCGAGGGCACGGTCTCGGTTTCGACCGTCATGTTGCGTAGCGGCGGATCGCGTGCGCGTGTTGACATGGAGGACAGCGACGGCTTTGCAGAGACGGAGTGCTGTGGCCGCTGGGCAAAGGTCGAGCGCTGCTCCTGCATCTTGCCCTTCTTGGCGCTTCTTGACGCGCTGTCACTGCCGCTTTCCGTGTGCTTTGAGTGGTCGTGCTTGAAGGAGTCGTGCTTTGAGCTGAGGTCTTCAGTGACTTTGGAATTGACGTCATTTCGATCCGTATCGGATTTGTGGGCGACGAGCGAAGAAACAAAGCTAGAATGCGTTAACAAAGTTTGCGGATGGTAACGGAAATTGGGTCCGCGACTAGTCTAACGTGCGTCGCGATGACAAACAGTGGGGCCGTTGCGGGGAAAAGCGTACCTTTGCGGCTCTAGACCATGAAATCCGGATGTGGCAGGCAAGCTAGACTCTTGGACGGTTTCGAGCTTGGTAGGCTGGCCGCTTGATCCGCGGGCAGGGGGGGCCTTTATGGTCTGCGTCGGCTCATCTGGCTCGCTCGCAATGGGATGCTCGGGTACGGCCAGACGGGGCGGCGAGGCGGGCGACGAGCTCTGGACGATGATGGCAGGCGTCGACTGCGTCTCTGGGCGCTTGATTTGCGAGCGCAGTGAGTTTCTCCGCGAGTGCGAGAACCTGTCGTCAGAGGGTGGTGGTGATTTAAGCCGCGGCGAGATGGGCCAATGGGGTGCTGCGTCGGCCGAGGCAGATTTGGACGGAGCAGGCTTGATAGAACGCGGTGCGCGTGCAGCGTCGGGCGTCGAGGATTGTGTTGCGGGAGTGATCTCCGGTATGCTTGTGGCCGAGTGAGCACGCTGCACTGGGCCTGTGGGCGAGGGGCCAGGTGTGGTGGAGTTTGCAAGACTCGATGTTCGGCTGGGGCTCGCGTCGGTGCTGCTCTTGCGTGAACGGAAGCCAGGCCTCACGCCCGATCCGGCAGCAGCTACATTACGCTGGTAAGGTCGGGCAGGCGAGGCTTCCCGTGAAGAGAGTGGTGATGACGACGAGATGGACGGGTTGAGAGGGCGCTGACCCGCCAGCGTATGTTGCCGCATCGAGGGCGTCGAGGAGTTGTTGGCAGCAGCAGTAGTAGTAGTAGCAGTGGCAGTGGCAGCGGCAGTAGCAGGAGCGGTGGCGGCAGCGGTAGAGGTAGAGGCAGACGTGTTGCTGGCGGGGTTGCTGTGGGGCGCGGTGGGTGCAGTGGGTGCAGCAGCGGGTGGGTTCTGTTGGTGGTTTGGGAGTTGCAGTGGCTGCTGGTGTGGTGAATGCTGCGTCGACGACGACGTGGAGGCAGAGGCGGGTTCAGCAGTCTCGAGGACGCCGGAGATGGAGTGGAAGGCGTCGTCGTCGGCAGCACGTAGAGAGTCGGTGTCGGTATCGGTCATGATGGTTGTGATCGAGGACGTGCTTTTGCTTCAATGGGCAATAGCACCCGTGGCATCCTGATGCTGAGCTGGCTGGAGCGCGTCACTCGCTGGCGACAGTGGACTGGGGCCTGGATAGCAGCGAGGCCCGGGTTCAATGGGCGGTCAAAGCAGGCGAGGCGGATCAAAGGGCAGCAGACGGCGTACGCGGCGCGCAGTCGTTGGACAAGAGCGCCGCACCGCCGGCTCTCTTTTCTTGCAGTCGGGAACAGGCAGGGCAAATGGGGCGTGCAGACGGAGGGCGGATGGCGGATGCGGATGGATGGGTGAATGCGACTGGGACGCTGCTGGTGCCAACGCCCACGCCAGATCCAGGCACGAACCGAAACCTGCCAGCGCATCGCCCCCCAGCCCGCCCTCTACGACTACATAGTACATAGTACATGCTACATACATGGACACACGCATGTACGTATTTACAATCGACTACAACAAGAATAAAGCTCTTCCGCCACGGCCCTGTCAGCTGAGCTCAGCCCGTTCCTCTGCCCACACGGGAGCGTGGGAGTGCGAGTGGGAGCATCTTCTGTCACTGCATGGTCGCCAGAGGCTCATAGCAAATAGCAGCAACCTTGGCCCCCTCGCGCTCGCCCACGGTAAAGGGCAGGAGAAAAAAGCAGGCATTACGAGCCCTCTGGCAGTTCGAGTGGCGCCCGGCCAGACACACGGTACAGTACGTCAGGCTCGCTAGTGCGCCTTCACCACCTCTTGCACACAGCACCACCACACATCCAGACATAGTCGTATGTACATACGAGACGCTGCATGCAACCACGACGACTGAGACGCCTCCACGTGCGGGCATCCCCACCCCTCGCCCACGCACCAGATCAAGTCTCTGCAGTCTGACACTCTGCTCGCTGCCGCTGCGTGCCCGAGGGCCGGCTCGTCCTCACCTCAGACGGGCGCTGCATCTGGGCAAATCAGCTCCCCTCGCCTTCATTCGTGTGCGGTACTACCACACTTTGCTCGCCCTCGGAACCACCGCAGTCAACAAAAGCATCGTGCACTGGTCTCGACCAAACTCTGCCCTCCATGTCCGCCGCCTGTCTTGCAAACCATGGTTTGCTCGTCGGAGCCGCATCGACTTCTTCGTGGGCGGTGTGGTTGCCTGCGCAACACCAGACAACATGACTAGTAGCTTGGTCGACTTTGCAGCCTCACAATGCGCTGCCCCACTCGCCGTGATGACACCATACCAGACTATCCAGGACATTGACATTGCGCGCATATCCTATCCACACCATGTCCATGTCCATGTCCTGGTCCGTCTCGGGGCTGTACGACTGATTCGGACCATCTTGCACTGTTTGTATTATTGCTGATCAGCACTTGAGAAACTCCAGAGCACAACCTAAGCCTTATGGAGCCACTTCCAAACACAGAAATCCCACTTTGATGCCCATTCGCCATGTCTTGTTTTGGGCAAACAGAACTCAGCCACTTGCTGTTCCTAGCACCGCCTGCATCTTTTCTTCTCTCGTCTATATGCCCGTAATTGGTCTGTCCCATCGCATCATCGCATCGTCACCAACAATACTCTCCCGGATACCGAGCACCAGCCCCCAACCTGCCAGTCATCGTGAGCTCTTTGTAGGCAAGGCTGTTGCAGCTGCTGGAAATAGCCTCGTTGTACGCTGATATTGTCAGCAGCTGTTCGAGACCTTGCGTACACAGCCACCTTGGGCGTATGCATTGAAGTCGGCACCTGGTGGACAAAGTGCCGGAACTCCAGCCAGGCCACCCGACTAGTACCAAAATCAATGACGCACCACAAAGTTAGCAACTCCAGAGCGTCATCGTACCACCACGAGATTATTGTGATAATGCTTACTTTTTACCCTCTTCTTCTTTGCCGTGTTCAAAGCAATGTCTATGAGCTCAAAGCATCTCAAAAAGACGTGGGTAAATAGTCCCGCAGACTATACACGGCATGAAATTCAAGCCGTTTTGGAGTCCCGGGGATTTTGTCCACCGGATGGACGGGTAGAGACAAGGTAACTCGAGATCACATGTCTCAATCGTCATCACAGCACCACTACTAAGCCGAGTACCTTTTAACATGCAACCCGTGAAACAATGTCAATCTGTTTGTCAATATTTCCTATTCGGATGCTGGCGGGGCATCACGTGACTCTAGTCGGGTGCTCTTTCCACGCCTGCAAACCCCATCCAACCACAAGGCGAGCAATGGAATCGTCGCCTTGACCTCCAATTGCTTCTCCTACCTCTCTCCTTTTGTTTTGTTTTTCACCCTTTCCACAACAGATGCACTGTACTCCTTACCATGACCTCCCTCTTGCACTTGAACAACCACTCCTCGTCTTCCCCGCTCCCACCGCACCACCCCGCTCATCTCTCACTACTCTGCATGAACATTACCTCCTCTCATACCTTCCACTACAACGGCATAAACGTGTTTCCCGTCCTGCCGTCCATTTTCCTTCTACCGTCCTTCCATACGCCCATCGGCATGAACACGTTCAATTTCCACCTGACACACGCTTACCCTGCACCTTGGTTGGCATCCCTCCACACCAACCTAATCCAACCAATCATAGCCACCGCAATGTTTCAAACAACAGAGGCAAAAGTAACCACGCCTCTTGTTTCTCCATGAATGTGTCGCGACATGCCATGATTTCACTCAAAACCATACTCGACCTCATTTCCTAGCGGGGCTGAGTATGCAAACGAATAAAGTTCTCACCTTCCCAAGTAATGTTTTTGTGGCCTGAAACTGCGAAACGAAACATCAACGGACAGGGTATACCTAAGGATGTACGAGCAAATCACTGGGATGTAGGGGTTAGGAAATACTCTGCCATCGAGGCAAGTACGAATATGGCCTCGGTGTTTGAAGTACAAAAAGAAAGTTAAGATAAGATATAAACTCCACGATCGGTTCACGAATTGCTTTTGCCTTGGTTGTCTTTCTCCACACTCGTTTACCCTCTTTCGTTTTGCTATTTCATCACCATGCCGTCCTTTAGTTTCTGGAAGAGCTCAAAGACAGAGGAGTCGGCACATGAACCACTGCTCGCTGCACATACAACATGCGATGAGGTCGACATTCCCGATATCATCATACCAAAAAATCTAGATCTCGATCCAGGAAAAGAGGATTCAGGTGTTTTTCTTTTTGATGAATTAGATCCTCAGCCACCAACGTTGTCTCCCCCACAGGTGACGACAGAGGTTGATGGTGCGTGCACAAGAGAGACGTTCATTTCACCGGTACCTGAAAAGGCGGCTGAACGGATCGACTCACCTCTAGAGGGTTTGGTAGAGCAATCCCCTCTTCGACCTCGGGTCCCCGAACAATGCGTGCTCAGCGAGACTGCTCACGAGGACCCTCCCATGGTTGCAATGGATGTATCCACAACAACGCCAAAAGAAAACAACTATAATGTCGAAACCTCCAAAAACGACGGCTCTATGCCTTCATCTCAGCCCGCAGTCTCTACTCCATCAATGTCACCAAAACAGGCCGCCCCGGCCAAACCAGCCACACACCAGCGCAAAACCTCAATAGCGCGTCTCCGCAGACCTGCGGAATTAAATCTAGCAACAAATACCACTTCATCCTCTCCATCTCAACCTTGCTCAGAACTAGAGCAGCGCTACGCCCTGATCCGCAACTCCAAGACGCAGTCTAAAGCCGCGCTACGCTCCCCTACCGCTCTCCTCGAGGAACGTCTCAACCTAACCCCCAAGAAAACGCCAGGAAGCGAGAACAAAGTCCGAATCTTCACTCCTCCGGCAACACCAGAAAACGGATGCTGGATCCCCGGTCCAGGCGCCGCCACCAACGCCTTCACCAGCTCCTCAATACGTGCATGCACAGAAAAGTCCGGACGCCCAGCATGGTGGTGCAAGTTCGACAAACTAGTTGTTTTTGACGGTATCGACCAAGATGCATCGGGGGAAATGACGATTCGCACCAGGACGAGCAAGGGATTGAGCATTGCAAGGCGAAGAGGCGATATAGAATCTATTCTCATCCCGCTGGACTGCAGCCACTGCCAGGAAATGCTGAAGAGGCATGAGTGGAAGTACGATATGCGCGTCTGCAAACGGAGCGTATGCTGGGACTGCAAAGAGAGGTGTAAGTGGGAGGCGGAAGAGGAGAAGAGGACGACAAGTGTGCAGAAAACGGGTAAAGCAGAGGGCAACAGGTTCCGTGCGGATAGTGTGTTGCAAGAGTAGTTTGTGTATACAAAAGATATATGACAAGATGAAATACATACCCCATTCATTTTTATGTTATTCCAAGGAAACTGGCTTTGGACATGAATAAAGACGTCTAACATATTATACAACAGAAACCAACAACCCTCTTTCTCGGAACTAAAACACACACACACACACACACACACACACACACACACACACACACACACCCGTTCCCTCAAGCTAATCCAAATCCATGGCATCATCCATATATTCATACGGCACATCCTCGACCTCCATCCCCTCCTCCTCCTCAAACACCCTTTCAAAATCCCTACTCGTCACACCGCCCTCGTCCCCCTGATACCCCATCGCCACCGCCCTCGCCTCTTCACACCCTGCCAATATCCCCCTCAACATACCCTCGATCCCCAGCTCCTGCAAGCTTACCCTCCCCCCTTCCCCCCCTTTCTTACAATCCGCATCCTTCCACATATTCCTACACTCCTTCGCTCTACCCAACTGCACCCTCACATCCCCCTCACCCAGACACTTCTTAAACGGGCCGTCGGGATCATCCAGCGCCTCGAGGAGATTAGCATGGAAAGCGTGGTCCGCTATTGGCCTTGTGTGGCGTAGTGCCGGATTCGTCTCATAACGTAGGTAATTGAAATTTTGGCGCTCAGCGGGTAAAGAGGAGGAGATGGAGATGCGGAATAAGGAAAGCAAAGAGAGGATGTAGCGTTCGAGTAAGGTGTAGAATTCGAAAAAGTCGAGTTGGAACATTGAGGGGGTGGTGGTGGTGCTGCTGGGGGGGTGGTGCTGGAGTAGGTCTAGGGTGCGTAGGTAGGAGAGCATGAGGAGTTCGGCTTTCCATTGCAAACGTACGAGAAGTCGGGTTATGCGGTCTTTATCTTTTTTTAGCTTTTCCGATTTGGATTCTGCGAGTTTTTCTGCGGGGGGTTTGGGCGCGTATTTGGAGTTGTTCATCTTGTGCTTGAATACGTGTGTGTGTGTAGAGATTGTCCTAGTACGTAGTGGTGATGGGTGTGATAGTGGGGGGGTGCGTTCCGGGTTGGAACTGTATCTATAGCGCAGCGGTTTTGCGAATTGGTTTGTACCTTTTCAAGTTTATATTAAGCGTTGCGGTAGATCCTTGGAGAAATGTACATGTATCCAATCGGGCATTGTGTGTTGTAAATGTGTAGTAAGCGGGCGCGTGTTGTTACCGGCGTTGTAAAGTTATTCGCGCCGAGACGCTTCCTTTGTGACTGACTCAGCGCATCCTTTCACGCCACATACTAACCGAGGGGGATCGTAATCGATATCGTTTCCTAATCGGGTATCATTCGTGAACGTTCGAAGCCTCTAGGCTGTTTGAAGATCGATAGACACCTTCACCGTGTTGATGAGTGGTAGCGTGTGGCTGCCTGTACCCGATTCCTAAAGTAGTCTAGGTCCCACATTCTACTGGCGGGCCGATAGATGGAGCATACGCATGTAGGAGTATGGAAACTTGATAAAATCAAGCAGACCAACATCATTCCATGCTAATGGTTCAATCGAAGGGCAGATATGCATGAGTCGAAGAGATTCAGCCGGATATCTCATGCCGAGAACCGTGTGGTCCAAGTACGTGATCATATTGTTCCAGAAGATGCCATAAGTATAGGCGCAAACTTACACCGGTTCACATGGTGAAAACCCCAAACTTTATTCAAGCCGCCACTATCGAATGCCAATGGTACATTCAGAGTGCAAAGTCGCCCGGGTCTGTATATTGAAGACACTGTAGCCAGTCAGGAGAGCAAGTCAGTCAGTACTAGTTGCTTTAACTCATCCGTCCATGCTACTTGAAAGCGATGTATTCGTGAAGGGGGATCGAGATCTAGTGAGCACTAGGATAAGAAAAAGAAACAGACTATGATTTAGATTTTTTGATAGAGAAATGAGCGAAAGGGACACGACGCTGTTGTGCTGGAGATGAGATTAGAGGTTCGAATGTCGGGAGTATTGGATGAGCAGAGGAGATACACGGAGTAGCAGTATTTGTAGGTAATGCTGAATAATTAGAATTGCTATCTGTGTGATGGGCCATAGGTATTTTAGAATATGTTGCATGTGGTCTTGATGTCTTGATATGCTCATAAATTTGTACCATGTGTCCGCTAGTCGTTATAGTTAAAGCACAGTCTCTCTTCATTCACGCAGTCAAAGATGCATGTACCAGTTCATCAATCCAGATACGTAAAGAGTCTTGCAGAAGCTAGAAACATATAACATGGCACCTGTAGAGATTTCCAAAGGGTCAACACCACAGCAAACATTCATTGAGTTTCTAAAACATGGATATCATGATCATCTATTCAAACGTAAAATAGCAACCAGACGACATGCTACATTAGACCGAACTTTCCATCACATCATCATGGTAGGAGACAGTACCAGCCATAGAATAGCGACACAGAATCCTAGTACTATGCTCTAAAGCTTAAAAGGTACCAACGACCTTCTTCACTGTCCTTCGCATACCCTCGCCCGTAATTTGCACAGCACCCTCCAACTCCGCGCTTCGCAACACCTCTAGGAACTCCTGGTTCTCCACTTGCTCGCTCGCACCCTCTCGGACGCTCTTCATCAGATCGCTCAATCGCACGCTCTGGCCGGCAGAACCAAGCTCATCGAGCGAAGCCAAGACTGCACGCTTGAGGTCTTCCTTTCTGCGTCGATCGCTAGTCGAGGTGCCTTCTGTGAGGAGCGACATATCAATCAATCCCGTGCGTGCATCAGTGGCTGCCTGCTTGAGGGCAGACTTGATGAGGCGGACGGCTTCGTGGACGTCATCGGCTGTGACCTCCTCAGAAAGACGCATCTTGGCATGGGCTTCCGAAAGTCGAATCATCGACTCCAATTGACGTGTGGTTGCTGTAATTCTTCGTTCCTGTGAGCGGACATCGGCGCCCAATCCACGCATAGCAACGTATGCATCTACAAGCGCTTTCGATGCAGGCTCGGTGATCTTGGGGTGGATGTTGGAGCGCGCATAAGAGATGTAGGCGGTCAAGAACTCAATTGGCAAGACCTCGTTCTTCGCAGCATTTTCGGGTGTATCTTCAAGGTACATTCCAACCAAGTGACGGGCCATTCGACGATCGTTCTGCTCATCGATACGGTCCAAGACGAGGTAAACAAGATCGAAACGCGAAAGTAGGGTTGGCGGGAGATCGATGTTCTGTGGGACTGGGAGGTTGACGTTGTACTTGGAGCCGATGGGATTGGCAGAGGCCAGGATAGAAGTACGCGCGTTCAGGGTGGTGATAATGCCGGCTTTGGCAATAGAAACAGTCTGTTGCTCCATGACTTCGTGGAGGACGGACCGTGTAGCTTCCGACATCTTGTCGAACTCGTCAATACAGCAAACACCACCGTCAGACAATACCAGGGCTCCGGATTCGAGCACCAACTGTCGAGTCTCAGGATCACGAGTAACGTATGCAGTCAAACCAACGGCTGAAGATCCCTTTCCGGATGTGTACACACCACGCGGTGCGATTCTGTGGACATATTGCAGAATCTGGGACTTGGCAGTGGATGGGTCACCACAGAGCAGGACGTTGATGTCGCCACGGTACTTTGGACTACCGCCTTTCTCGAACTGTTTGTTGGTGCCGCCAAAGAGTTGGAGTAAGATGCCCTTCTTAACATCCTCCATTTCGTAGATGCTTGGGGCAAGCGAACGAGAAAGTAGCTCGTACACGTCGGGACGAGCACCGGTGGCTTTGATCTTCTCTTCCTCCTCCTCAGTGACCTTGCGGGTTTCTTCCAAATCACCAGCCGCATGCTCTGCGAGCTCTTCTTCAATTGTCGATACATCGATGCCCAGACGCTTCTTGTCGACTTTTTGAATATGCAGCGCATCGACATATGTCTTGAAGATGTTTTTGACTGATCGTTGTCGTGGGTTGATGCGGACCTGGTTGCATTTGAAGATACCAGTAATCTCTACCCGGTCACCAGCTTTGCAGACATCAACCAGTTCATCATATGCGCAAAGGGATACCGAGTGCGGTGTTTGACCATCTGGCATATCATCCGGAGTCTCTTGTAGCTTGATGACCTGCTTATTGGCAAACCCGGAGCGGTTATGCACGATTTGCATCGAGTTGGGCGACTCGCACACCGCACGCGGGCATTTGGTGGGTTCGGTGATCTTACCACGGTCAATGTCTACCCTGACCGTATGGTTACACACAGAGCAGCGGAAAAAAGCTAGTGATGTTAGCTACCGTCGACAGATTATCATCCTTCAACTTACCATCTTTCATATCAGGAATGATCGGGGTAGTCCTAATAACCAGGCCCTTGACACTGACAAGTTTGTCCATATCACCAGGGTTCAGCTCGCGCAGATTGATGGTCTTGTCCAGACCAAATGGCCTTACATTGTAGGTCTTTTGGTCCACCTCGCTAACCAGATTAGGGATCTCTGGGAATGGAGCAGGAGACGGAGCACCAGGAGTAGGTGCATCGGAACTCATCATTGGAGGTAGAGAACTGGAATCACGGCCTCTAGGCTGAGCACCGCGTTGCTGTTGCGAGAGTTGAGTCCTCATCTCCGCCATTCGCTTCTCAGCAAGTTCGAGCATAGTGTCCTTTATGGCAACATCCATGATTGGGATAATTTCGTTGGGATACGCCTGCAACTGGTGCCAAAGCTTCCTCGTTGGCGGGTAGGCCTTGAGGTTGCGGGCATCCAAGTTCAATGGCGTGACACCAAGCTCAAGCATCATCTTCATAATATCAACGTACTCCCGAGCCATGCCTGGGTGGTTCGGAGGAAGATTCATGCCTTCTTCCAGCTCGCCATCCTGAATCATGCGATACTTCTTTTGGAAGTTCATGAGAAAGTCCCTCATTGCATGACGGGCATCCACCAGAGACACATTGGTTCCCCAAATGACTCGTGAAGAGTTCCCACCCAACACATCGGCATCAGAAGTATCTGGGTTGATATTGGAAAACGTTGCTGCATCTGAGGCATCCTGAACAGGCATGCCATTCTCATCGACGAATAATCTGCGGCGGCGATTGGTGGAGCTAGTTCCAAAGACATCAGAGTGGATATCATTTCGTCGACTACGTGCTGCAGACTCTGAGCCACGGACGAAGAGGGCACTACTGCTGCTACCCGGAATATTGCTCTGGGCATTGCGGGCTCGACCAGGGCTAGAGCTGGAGGCATAGTGAATAGGTGACGAGTCTGTACATATTAGTCATGTCACTGATGAATTGCCTGCTCTCCATACCTCCAATGTTCATGGCCGACGCCTTTGGTGTTGCACCACCATCGCTCTCCTCAGCCCCATTTGCAGGAGCAGGCGAGGATTGGAAGAAAAGAGGCGATTGGGTCGAAGTCGTCTGAAACCGTGCATTTCTTGGAGTTGCTTGAGGTCCACGCTGTGAAGCTTGTGTCGCCTCGGATTGGAGTTGCTCGTCCGGATCTACTGGTGCTGGACTCGATTGCATCTGAGAATTTTGGCCACGAGCGCTTCTCCTTGGGGTCGCCGAGGCCGACGTGCGCTGAGAGCGACGCTGGGGTGGGGAAGACATTGTTGGGGCGCTCTATGCGGCAGCCAGGGTGAATGTGTTGATGTTGTACTTAGAGGGGTTGCCAGGGAGGTGGAGTTTATCGCGCCCACTCCTCCTGTGGACGCGTGGGACGCGTTCTGGTCTAGTCTGTAAAGGGACGGTTAAGTGGTCTTGGCATTACAGATGTCTACCCAGCTGCACGTATATGAGAGATCTCATGCAGGGGAGTGGGTATATCAAAGGATGTAATATCCAATTCTTTGTAATGCAGCCAGGAGACTGCCGTCTTGGTGTTGGTACATGTCGAGACCAGCTTGTAGAGAAGGTCAGTGGGGCAGTTTAGCCCCGCGGACAGACGAACATTTCCAAGCAGGCAACAACCAAAACCAGTAGACTTGAACATACAAAAGCCGAGTTCCTCGTGAAATTGACATCAATCCATTCTGTTTCCACACACACGCAATTCCCAAGTATCCGCCATGGCCCCTCCGTCTAAGCTCGCTATAGCAACTGGCGTCGTGCTCCGCTTAGTGAAGGAGGAAGCAAGCTACCACAAAGAGATTGAGCAGCAAGAAGCACGCGTCAAGAAGGCCGAAGCCAGTCAAGATGAACACAATGGCGAATACACACTCAAGCAAGAGGTATACTATATCCCTATGCCCCAGGGTTTCACCAAAATCCAATAATCAGACACTAATTTCATTACAGCGTCAAGCACTCCAGGAGACCAAGAACGTACTGCCAGGCATGAAGATCAAGATTGAGCAAGCGGTTGAGAAGCTGGAAGAAGAACTTGTAAGCTGAAGAACTCATCAAGTGCACAGGAATGATGGTATTGACCAGACCTAGGAGAACAGTAGCGAGGCTTCCGAGGAGGAAGTCACAAAGGCAAAGGAGGCGGTTGCAAAGGGAAAGGCTGCCATGAGTGAGGCTTCGTAAATCAGGATTGTCATACTGCGACTAGATGTTACAAGCCCGCCACGAAAGATGAAGATACATTGATACCCTAACACCGCGCTATGCAAGCAAATCATGAGAAAAGACACCGTTCCACATGTGATTACGACTCGTCCATGCTCATTGATGGTCCATCATCACCGTCATGCTCGCCATCTTCCAGGTCTTCGCCCTCTTCTAAGCCATCCGAGTCATCTGCATTGGCATGGCCTGAGTTTGCACCCAAATCTGCCATTTCGGTGTCCTCTGCAGCACCAGACCTAGCCGAAGGTGCAATACTGACGTCTCGAGACAGAGGCTTCAACCGATCTTGGGGCGGTGCTCGTAGTGACGACCCTTCTCCGCCCTGGCTGGCGTGTACGGGCGTCATACCACCATCCGGCCGTGGCGTACCAGCATGACTGACGTCTCCCCTGGACATGCTGCCGTCTCCCTCGCCATCCTCGTCCCCGTCCTTCATCATGCCCTCCTTGCGCTCAGCCTCTTCCTTCTCATCCTTGATCATGCGCAGCATCTCCCGAGCCTCCTCTTCTATGCGGCCAAACTGTGTACGGCGCTCACTCCAGGTATCCTTGGCTGACTGTACTTCGTGCTCGAGCTCCCGTATCTCTTGGTCCAGCTTTACGTGTGCATGTGCTTGCTCGTCGCGCGGCTTGAGCATCTTACTGCTTGTGATCTTTTCGGTCAACTCGTCATACGTCTTACGCACGGCAAGTGTTTCCTTGGCTTCGATGAGTCGGACGCGAAGATCTTCAATTGTCTTGCGCACATGGTCCTGCTTTGCCTCGATGGCCGTCTTTTCCACGGCGTATCGCTCGCGCTCCGTATGATTGCTGTTTGTCGTGAATTCGGCGCGTAGAATTGCATAGTCGAGTAGCGAAAGCTCGTTCATAATATCTTTGCGCCATATCTCAATGTTGTGTGCCTGCTGCTCGCGCTCGACTTTCAGCGCGACTGCTTCCTCCTCAGCAGCTGTGGCGTCTGGCGGCGGCGAGAGAAGCTGTTTTGGGCGTGCATCTTCAAAGAATCCCGGCTTGAGCAGACGACCTGCGGCGTTTGTGTATGGACGAGCCTCGACTGCTAGAAGGCGCGATACATTGTGGAGCGCATCTGCTCAGGTTAGCGGGAGACTTGAAGCAGATAATAGCTGGTTTTACCCTCGTCTGCTTGGGACAAAAGGCCCCATTCCTTGGTCGCCATTGTTTCGGTGTAGAGGCGCAAATATGCGACAGCTGTTGGGGTCACTGGTGGTGGGCTGCTTTGGTATTCAAAGTCGCGACGCCGCAGTTTGATGGTCCATCGCGGCGTCTGACAGGGATCTGAACTAGCGCCAGGGCCCATCCGACGTCAGATATACACCTTCGGCGCTTTCTCCTTCACTACTCTCAGCTCTTCATTCTAAACATTCGCTTTGTCGCTTTGTCAATAACGCTGTTCGAAAACAATAGTTTCTTTGAAGCCTAGGCTGGCGAGATGCAACCGTGAATGTTGTGGGGTTCTCGAACCCATCTCATGACCACGCTGCCTATACACCACTCGTCAATGGTTCGCATAACTACAAGTGGAAACCATCCTTTCAGCAATCCCCAAAGCCCAACCGACGAGTCGCATGATACCCCAACTTCGATACTGAACCCTGACACATATCGCATCCCAACGCCTTTGCATATACGTTTCGCGACGCCTCCGTTGCCTACACCATGCCGGCTCTTACCCTCTTCGAACTGGCCCGTCAGCGGCTTATCAAGAACATCGACATGCTCCGCGACGTTGGCGATTTGCCCTACTCCTTCCTCCAGCCTGTTCTCCGATTCGTACGAAGCCCCGATCAGCTTATCGAGCTCGAGTCCAACTGCCCTCAGCTACTCGGAGAGACAGGCGAAATCTGGCTCCGCTTCATAAAACGAGACATACCAGACTGGGAGAAGAAGCCACATGAACCGCGTGACCCTCAGAACTGGAGTAAAGTTTACCGTAAGCTGAAAAAGGATGCCGAGCGTGAGAAACAGGCCGATGAAGAGGCGCTGAAGCAGCATATGAAGGCGATACAAAAGGATCGCGCACAAAACAAGACTCTTATCGTGGACAGCAGGATTGGGTATGGTTCTGGAGGTAGCAGGATGTTCACGGGGCGAACTACGACAAGTTGGGGTCAGCCTTCTGGTGCGCCTGCGAAGACAGGCAAAGCCGCTTTCGATAAGCTGAAACGAGGCATGTTCGACCACGGACGTGAACGGCCAAAAGCCAGTCAGATACCCGCGCATCTTCTGGCCCAAAGAAAGAGGCCTATTCAGCAAGCTCCAGCGCGTATGGTCCGAATGGCTGAGAGCGAGGCTCCTCGGAGTATGGTTTTGTCCAAACAGGCCTCTACATCCATGGCGAACAGACCGGAGCCTACACCCTCTACAAGCCGTCCAAATATCACACAGCGACCAGCGCCCCAACAGCGCAACCCGCCACCACCATCACGAACCTCACTACCTGCAGGGCAGCAGTTCAGCGCGCCGAAACCAAGACCAGCAAGCGGAGGCGTAGCCCCTGCGCCAAAGAGAAAGAAGGAGGAATACAGCATGTTTCATACAAAGAAGAGGAAAGTTTGAAAGCAGGATGAATTACGGCCCTCTCTTATGGAGTGTCGGAAGATCATTGGTTTGCCAAGGATACCCAAAGATCGACCATGAACTGTCTGGGAATACGATATATAACTTTTGACTGCACAACAAACAGGGCGCTTTGGTGTTGGTAAATATTTTATAGGATACATGGGTTGAAGTGGAATGTTCACCCAAGATCTGCATCGCGAGGCGTTGTTTATATTAGTAGTTGTTCGCTTTTTGAGTTTGCCAGCATGTCTGTTTGTTGGATTGCTTCTGATGTGCACTTTTGTTATTGTTTCAGTGCACTTTGAGGTTTCGTTTGTTGAGAAGCGGTTGATTTCACAGGGTTGGCTTTTTCGGATACATGCTTGGTTAGCATGATGTGACTATTCTATAACAAAGCAATCCTATAGTGACCAGTTGTTCTACAATATCCTGTTTCTTTGTGACTTCTTATTTCTTCCTTCAGTGACTCCTGCATGACTGGTAGCCAGATGCGCATTCAGTTCTGTTCCAAGCACATGCGTCGTTTACTGATTTCAAGAGTAAAATATGGATATCTGAAGCTTTGAGCCATCATTCGGATCGTAAGTTAGGCATAAAGTCTAAGTATTCTCTAGTCGATCCTTATTATATCGTGCTGGCATTCTAATTACCCAATCTATCAGGCTAGTGAATGACTAATGCGTCGGAAATTTATAAAGCTATGCGTGACGGTTGACATCCATGTAGTCGCTGTGTTACCAGTTTGTTACAAGATGCGTTTATCACCTGACATCCAGACACATACTCGGATGTCCTCCTCTATACATCGTGGCCGGGAGGCATATGAAGAAAGCGTAAGATCATCCGCAATCAACACTGTACATCAGACTTCAGACTTGACATACAAACCAACGACATCACCTACTCTGCCACCTTCTCTTTCGCCGGCCTCAACATAAGCTGCCACAAGAATTAGTCCAACCCTCCAAATCCTCTCAAAAAAAACTTACAATAAGATCAATCGTTGTCGTCCCACCCCACTTTCTCAAATCAAACGCCACCTCCTTCACCCTCTGAAACCCAAACCTAGCATACAACGGCGCTCCCGTCGGACTCGCCTCAAGAAACGCCTCCACGCCCGCCTCATCCGCCCTTTCACACCCCCATCTCACCAGCATACTCCCCGCACCCCTCCTCTCATGCTGCGGTAACGTAACCAGCGTTTCCAGCGCGTAATACGGTCTCTGCCCTAGAACCTCCCTCTTATTCGCATTCATCGTACTGAAAACCTCATTCCACATCTCCGGGTCGCTCTCTTCAAACGGCTCAGGCAATGTGAGGCCTGCATCGACTTCCTCCCAGGTGCGCTGCGCAGCACCCTCTTGCTGTGGTTTAAAGTAGCGCCAGCGGGCGCCGGCGACCATTTCGCCCGTGGTGGTATCGACGCATTTTAAGAAGAGGACTCCGTCGGTGATGCCGGTACGGATGGAATCTGTGACTTTGTCGAGGGTGGCTTGCGAGGGCTCGCCGCGCGGGTAGAGGATGTGGTTGACGGTGTTGCGGAAGACTTCGTGGCGGATGCGCATGTATTGTTCTGCTTCTGAGGGGTCGAGGAGCGAGATTTGGAGGTTGGGGTCTGGCATTTTTTGGGGGGAGAGTGGGAGGGTATACGGTGTTGGTGTATAGGGAGTAGGTTGGAGTCACGGTTATGGGATGGTGAAGATTGGAGAAGAGGTTCCGACTGAGGAAGGTTGCTTGACTTATTTGTCAGACTAGTTTATCGTTCATGATGACTCAGGCTGTCCCCTGTTCAGTACATGTATCACCTGGGTTGCCTTATAGAGTTGAAGGATTACGCCCTTTTGCTCCACAGTCTTGCTCTCGCGGGGCACATGTACTCAGGGTTGAAGTGACTTCAAGTAGTATAGGGTGGAAGCTATGCATTTGCAGGCTAGTTTTTAGAACCAATTGATTACTCAATAGATTGAACAGACATGTGCAATATCAGACCACCACCTACCTACCTCTTTGGTGGTAAGGCTGGACTAGCGGGTGGCGGACATGTGAGTGGGTGGTGGTCGCGTTGTTCGCTAATCCCGGTCGCGTCTGGCTGATCCCTGCAACAATTTTCTCGACGTTAGTTTTGCGACCATCCGGCCTGCACCTCTTCGCATCCACGATCCAACGGCAATGGCACCCGCAACGACGATTCCGCACAAGTCGGGGGGACACCAGCGATACAAAGCTGCCAAATCGGACAGCGCGACAAGACATCAAGCAGACCTTGCTGCTGGCGACAGCGATGCAGAGGCAGGCGCATTGCAGCCGGTGAAGGAACCGCAAGAAGAGGATGGGTTCGAAGGGTTTGACACAGAAGGAGAGAATGAAAACGACGGAGGTCAGAGTGATGAGAGCGACAGGGAGAGCATAGATATACAGCTGGAGAAGAAAAAGCCACAGGAAAAGCCGGTATTGCCAAAGGATGCTGAAGAAGAGGAGCTTGAGCGTATGATATTTGGCGACTCGGAGGGCTTTCGGCAAGGACTAGAAAACTTCTCGCTCGACCGTACGACCGGCACATATGACGACGATTCAGACGAATCGGGAGCAGAAGAGGCGTCTCTTGATGGCGTAGCAGACCAGGACTTGTTCTTCTTTGACGCAGGTCCAGTTGCTGCACCGGCGGGTTCTGTGGCACCCAAGGGTACAGAGGAGTCGGACGACGAAGAAGAAAAGCCCGCGTGGGAAGATAGCGACGACGAACGGCTGGTGGTCAGTTTGGCGTCGGTACCTCAGCTGAGAAAACTGCGGGAGACAGCAGACGATGACGTAGTCAACGGCAAAGAATACTCGCGGAGATTGCGCAAGCAGTACGAGAGGCTGTATCCTACACCCAACTGGGCGGCATATGCGACAGGCAAGGCCAACAAGAAGCGGAGACGCACAATGGACGAGGATGAGAGTGGAGACGAGTCGGCAAGCGACATGGACGTCGATGACGAGGACCTATCTACAGCGCCGCTTGCCAAGCTGTTGAAGGATGCTGATATCCTTTCACGGGTCTCAAGGGGCAGCGCAAAGCGAAGGAAGCTCCAAGCAGGCACCATTGACATTCAACGTCTGAAGGATGTGTCCAAAGCCGGACCGGTAAGCAGGACGAGCCCAATACATGATTTGATAATGGCTAATAGTTTCTACAGTCTGCCATTACCTCTCTGTCCTTCCATCCTACTTACCCACTACTGCTTTCATCCGGACCCAGCTCAACACTGTACCTTCACCACGTCAATCCAAACCCGCCGAATCCAAATCCTCTACTTACATCACTGCACATCAAGCGCACGCCTCTTGTTACAACTGCGTTCCATCCATCTGCATCAGATTCGCGCATCTTCCTGAGCGCACGTCGCCGCTACTTCCATGTTTGGAACATTGCAAGCGGAAGAGTGGAAAAGGTGTCGCGTGTCTACGGTCACCAGCACGAACAAAGAACCATGGAGTTTTTTGCTCTATCTCCAAACGGTAAATACATGGCTCTCCGGGGTTCGTCTAGAAAGGGCGGCGGTGTCATCAACATTCTGGATGCCCGAACACTCCAATGGGCAACGCAAGTCCGGATCGAATCGCGAGGCGGCATTGCAGACTTTGCATGGTGGGGCGATGGCACGGGCATGTGCATTGCAGGCAAGAACGGTGAAGTCACCGAGTGGAGCGTGGAAGACGGTGTCGTAGGACGCTGGAACGACGAAGGCGCCGTCGGCACGACAGTCATTGCGCTCGGCGGCAAGAGCGGGCGCGAGAACTGGCTTGGAGGTGACCGATGGGTAGCAATCGGCAGCTCAAGCGGCGTAGTTAACATATACGACCGTCGCGCCTGGAGCGAAAACGATCCTTCCCTCAGCACGCCAAAAGCCGATTCAAACGGCGGTATCCCTCCCACTCCGAAGCCGCTGCGAGATCTCCAGAATCTTACAACGCCAATTTCTCACCTGGCGTTTACACCGGATGGACAGGTGCTCGCTATGGCGAGTCGGTGGAAGAACAATGCTATGAGGCTGGTGCATCTGCCTTCGGCTACTGTGTTTAAGAATTGGCCGAGCCAGAAGACGCCGCTGGGACGGATTACGGCGGTGGCGTGGGGACGGCCGAGTGAAGATGAGGAGAAGGAAGGTAGTCTGGCGCAGTTGGCGGTTGCCAATGAGGCGGGACATATTAGGATGTGGGAAATACGGGCTTGATTTTTTTTTCTTTGGATTGGCGACGAATATAAGTGTGTGCCTTCCAGAGAAGATGCGATTGTGATTCTTTTGTTTCCCTTGTTTCCCTTTGACGAGTGTCAAGCGCGGGTTCGTCTTGACTGCAACTACCCGAAGCGAAGCGGTCAAGAGCCAAGCAACATACATGTCGGTTTTTTCTCTGTTTGAGTAAGAGTCTTGCATCGAAGGTGTCTGTGCTTACTGTGTTTCCCAGCGTAGACATGGCAAGCACGCTTGATGTTGCTGTTTGGTTACAAGCTAGCAGGTGTCTTAGACGTAGTCTTATACGACAACCTCGACATTAACAATAGCAACAGTTTTGAATAACATTCACCGTAGACGACAATTCTTTACCCAAGCATCAACATACTGGTAGCATTTTCGGCGTATACAACTAGCGTGGGTATATCCTTTTTTTCGGAGTGGGACCATGGGCAAGAACAGGAATCGGAACAAGAACAAGAATAGAGCTAAGAAGGCAAAGAGGGCTGGAGGCGATGATGGCGAGACGAGCAAGACACCGGCGACGAATTCGAATCGAGACAGTGCAAACCAGACGTCTTCGAATGCTGATAAGACGAGTGGGGGCGAAACCAAGACACTGGTAGACGGGCAGAAAGATACCAAAGAGCCAGAAGGAACAGGGGCCAGTGGTGCACAAGATGCGGCTCTTCGAGGGGTTCCAACAGGCAACTCAAAGGCCAAACGCGATTCGGTCATTTCGAACACCTCCGAGGGTCCCACAGACACAGTCAACGTGCCAACGCAAGTAGCTTCAAGGCCAGGCTGGAAGTTTCGAATGCGTCGATGGCTCTGGCGGTGCTGGTCATGTCGCTTGATACGATGGACGCATCGTTTTCTAGTTGCCTTGGTGCGAATCAACTGGAACGACCAGCGACGAGTGGCAGATCTTTTGCTGACAGTTGGACTTGGTGGCTCGGCCGTGTTTAGCGTCTATCTCGTTGTTGATTTCCTGGTCAAGCACTGGGGGGGGAGCTAATGGCAGTTTTGCCTGCAAAGTGGTTCCTGGTATGGCATGACTGTTTGAGGGGCTACTTGGATCAAGCAATCGGTCGTTTGAAGGATGTCTGGGGAAGTATGGGGAAGTCTACTGGAATGGGAGGCATTGTCAGGTATACGAGTCAAGGTGTCGGTGGTACAAGTTCACTGCTAGAATCTGTTGCGAGATGATAAAACCCTGGCTGGCTTGCTTGGTCAGCATACCCTAACCCAGAGGACGACATTTGAGAGTGCACTATGGTCGGCAGACAGGCAGATGGTGGCGGTGGTGGTGTGTCGGATATCGCCTAAAGCGGGTGGTGTCGAGTGATGGGATGCTTTGATGTTCGAGTCGAGTCTAGCGCCGAGTGCACGTGATTGCTAGTGCAGGGAGTTTAGGCGGTACTGCCGCTGTCACGACATGTCAATCCAGCAGACAGAGGGCGAGGGCGGAGAGGATGGTGTCAGTGGACGGGAGCAAAAGCGTGGATGCAGAGGTGCGTCTGTGTATGTATCCATGTAGATATCTCTGTGCATTCATTCATTCATTCACAGCAGACAGATGGATAGTGACGTCAGACAGGCACATGACCGGGTGCAGCATGGAGCGTTTCAGCCGGGAGGTGCCATGTGAGTGTCGAGGCACGCGTCGGGGCCCTGTCGAGCTTGTGTACATGTGTATGCATCACGCGGCGACGGCCGAGGCAGCAGCAGTTGGTATATTATAGTGTGTATATGTAAGTGCCTCTGTAGATTTCAAGTGGTATTAGATGCATGCAGCCCCGGCAATTGGTCTCTTTGCTTCCTTTTTTCCCACGGCCGCAGTCGATTCGTCTCGCCCTCGCCCTCCCCCCACACTCGCAGTCGTTTGCGCATCCCATGCTCCAACGCTCGCAGCCCGCCCCAAGCGACCAGCCTAGTCCGCGCCCGGCCTAGCCACCGTCGCCCGAGACGTGCCCCATCCAAGCAAGCCTGCACCCAGAGTCTGCCCTCGGGTGCGCTGGTGCGAGGGAGAAATCTCTCCCCCTCTGTTGGCCCCAGGTGGACCGCCGACTCCGGACCGAGACGCGCAGCAGCAGCCTCTGTCAAGGTCACCGCCAGCACCAGCGCCATGGCGACATTTGCGCCCTCGAATTTTGCCCTCGACGCCGGCGACGACAAACCCCACCACGAGCCCCCACCACCGCCTCTCCCACACGGACCCTTTGCCCACCAGCTTAACCCACCCCCGACACAGCCCTACTCGTCTGCCACACCCAAACTCTCCCCACGACCCTCGCGCGACCTCCGCCACCACCTCTCCTCTGGCGCAATGGCTGGCGCAAACACTCACGCGCCCATGGCTGTCCCAGGCGGACGCATCAACCAACCCGCTCACGACCACCGCCCAAACCTGCGCGACATGGGCTTCGCCGGCCCCCGCAGCCCCCCAAACAACAAGAGTATGTCCTTGTCTGCCTGCCTGCCTGCCTCTGCCCTTTGCTGACCCTCCTCCACAGACACCTCTCATGTCCCCTGCAAGTTCTACCGCCAGGGCGCATGCCAGGCAGGCAAGGCCTGTCCCTTCCTGCACTCGGACGAGCCGCTGACGGAACGCGCGCCTTGCAAGTACTTCACAAAGGGCAACTGCAAGTTTGGTCAAAAGTGTGCCTTGGCCCACATCCTGCCAAACGGCCATGTCGTCAACCGTGGAAACGCCGCCAGTCACTTTGGCCGCATGAACGTCCCCCACCACCAGGAGCTGCCCATCAACAGCTCCCTACTGACCATGCAGGCACACATGGGCGGCATGCAGCCAGGCTACCCCTACGCCCTTCAGGACGACTACGTCAACCACAAGAACCAGTACGACATGATTCCCACCATTGACACCACCTTTTCCTCCCACCCCGGCTCAAACTACGGCTCGCCACCAAACGACAATGGCCGCCTCCCCATCTCGCCCACACACAAAGGTCTTAGTGTCATGGACGTCGGCTTGCCTGCCTCTTTTGATAGCCAGGGTGTCTCTACCATGGCCCGGTATGGCCCCATCGCCTCGTCTGTACCAGCAAAGTTCCTCGCAAACTCGCCCCCGTCCTCGTATCAGGCTGATTCGCCTGCGCTCCGCAACCTGCACGACTCTGCGTTTGGTGATGGTTCGCGAAGAGGAATTGGAGCGTTGGGCTCTTCCCCACCAGAATCGGTAGAGCAGCCCACTGGACGAAGAATGCTGCACTCTGAGCTCGCTGCGAATCGCTCTCGTGGTATCATGTCATCTAGTCTGGGCGCGCGACCTGCTTTCAAGGACGAGGAGTGGGATGAGACGGACATGATTGGCAAGTTCGAGGAGGATCTGCTGCCAAACTCGCTCAGCGACCTGCTCACCCCACAGGAAAAGATGCGCCGCTTCTCACGCGACCAGGGTGAAAACGAGAGTTCCTTCTCCCAACGTGCTGCACAGTCCAGGCTTGGGGTGTCGCCAACCGCATCCGACCTCAAGTATGGATCTCCCTCAGCAGCGACTGCTTCTCCATCCCGGTTCCAGTCCATGTGGGCCAAGCCCCGCGGGCCAACATACGATAATGCATTCGAGTCAGGCTCATTGCCAGGACAGTCGGCCTTTGGACACGTTGGCTCGCCGCTACGTAACTCAAGCCTCCATCCTGGAGCGAGTCCTTCACTGCGCGCCATTAGCCGCCCTACCACCGGCGACGCGAGTCCTTACCTGTCTTCGCCTCCCCGCCAAGCTTCGATGAGTATGATTAGCCAGCAACTACAGAGAACTCGTCTGTCCACTCGGGAGGAGGCGAGCATAACCAGCAATCCGGTCCATCCTGGTATCAACCGTGTTACCTCAGCTAACAGCATCGGAAACTCGAGTGGACGTCTTGGCATGGATCGTGCAGTTAGCAGCAGCAGCATCAATCGCGAGAGGATTGAGGAAGAGCAGGGTTTATTCAGCATGGAAGAGGAGGAGGATGTCAACAAGAGCAGGGATGGTGCATCCACTACTTCCAGTACAAGCAACAAGCGCTTGAGCGGTCTCTCATGGGGTAGCGGAGGTGGCAAGGGCAGCCCCAACCTCGCACCCGTTGGTGGACACCGTACTACTGCTACTTCAGGCCTATCAAAGGACACTGGGGTCTGGAACAAGAACACCTAGACCTTTTTTCCCGTTCCAGATGTCACTCTCCCATCCTCTTCCATATGCGACTTATCTACGACACACCAAGAAAAAAAATATAGCATACCCCTTTCCAAACCGGTAAACAGTTGGAAATATCGAGCGTTTTGGGCGATTTTTTTGTTTGCATTTTTGGGAGAGACACGACCTCTTTTGACTTCATATGTGGTGTTTGTTTGTTTTTTACTTCGGCATATACAAAAAAGTCTCGGAGCTTACAGCTATTACACAGATATTTCAAGCGGGAAACGAGTTACAGATCAGGCAAATCATTGTAGCACGGTGGTTGTCAGATTCTCATTTCCCATCCCCTGTTTTCCCTCATTTCCTCATTATTCCTTTGGCAAGAACTTGACGATTTCATGGCAAAGGGTCTTCAGTATTTGGTTTTGAGTTTTTGATTTTCAACTTTTAGAGTTGGATGGAGTTACGACTTTTTTTTTATTTCAAACTCAAAGTCACGGATATGTGGTTATATAAATAGCAGTTTTGGTGTCTGCTTTTCTCACCAGATCTCATGGGTCATGACTGATTGTTTCTTTTTTCTTGCAAATCTGATATTCTCTCTTCGGTTTTACATATGAAGGAAATAACGAAAAAGGGGCGTGTATTGGTGAATTTTAAGCTGGGAGTGCATATTCAGGGGGAGAGGAAAGAAGGAGGAGGATGAGGGGTGATGACGAATTCTGATATGAAAGTTGAAAGAATATGATGCAAGTAGAAGAGAAACAAAGGGTTGTAGATGATGGAAATAGTAGTAGTAGTAGTAGTAGTAGTAGTGATACATCCCATGTATTCGATAATGCCAAAAATCTAGAATGTCGAGGTATAAAATGCAAATCAAAAATTCATTTCCAACCTCGTGAGGAGCCACACACACACACATGTCTACTACAACTTGGCCCTCTCGTCAACCCCCAACGCTACATCCCGCTTAGACCTCTCCTTCAACACCCTCCTCAAAATCTTACCACTCGCACTCTTAGGAATCTCCTCTACAAACACAACTCCCCCCCTCAACCACTTATGTCCCGCAACCCTCTCTTCCATCCACTTGACAATATGTCTCGCCTCGTCCTGACCAGCCCTCGCACGTATGTTCTCCGCAGGCACTACATACGCCCTCGGCACCTCAGTATGCCTATCCTGATCCTCCACCCCAATCACCGCAACATCCCCTACCGAATCATTCTCCATAAGCTTACCCTCCAACTCCGCAGGGGGGACCTGAAACCCCTTGTACTTGATTAATTCCTTGACACGGTCTGTAATGTAGAAGTTGTGGTTAGCGTCTTGGAAGCCGATGTCGCCTGTTTTGAAGAAGCCGTCGGGGGTTAGGGCAGCGGCGGTGGCCGAGGGGTTTTTCCAGTAGCCTTTGAAAATGTTGGGGCCGCGGAGGTGGAGTTCACCCGGGGTAGAGGTGTTGGGGGGGAGTTCGAGACCGGAGGCGGAAATGTATTTTGCTTGCATGTTTGGGAGGAGCTTGCCTACGCTGCCGATTGAGGTGTACCATTCGTCCCAGGGCTAGTAGTGGTGGTTAGCAGGGGGGGTGTCTCTTCTGTTCTGGTTTATGAGGCTGGAAAGTACCTGAGTGTGTGTTACGGGGCTTGTTTCGCTCAAGCCGTATGCTTGGTTGATTTTCAGGCCCAGTCGCTTGTGTACGGTGTCGACGAGGCCTTTTGTGAGGGGTGCAGCGCCGCTGGTGATCATTTTTAGGGATGAGAGGTCGTACTGGGTCACTATGATGTCTCTGGATAGGCGCACGATGACGGGGGGTGCTACGTATATGAATGTGATTTTGTGCTCTTGGATTGCTTCCAGGAACATCTTTAGGTCGAAAGTGGGCATCACGACAAGCTCGATGCCTCGCTGCAGTGTTTGATGGACGAGCCCAGTAAGGCCGTAGATGTGAAAGAAGGGGAGGACGCCTAGGAACTTGTCTTCTGCTGATGAGTACCAGTGGCCTACACCCCCTTTTAGAATAAGGAGATCTGCGATGATGTTTCGATGGCTGAGCATCACGCCCTTTGGCAGCCCAGTTGTACCAGAGCTGTAGGCAAGGAACGACAGGTCTTCGGGGTTGGCTTTCCTTCTGCGATACCGTTCTAAGATGGATGCCTTCCGAATACTGGACCAGTGCTTGTGCTTAAAAGAATCATCTCTTTCAGGTCCCAACAAAATGACTCGATCGTTTGGGATGCCGACTTTGTTTGCAGCCTCCAACGCTGTTGTCAAAAACGCTTTTGTGGTCACGAGTGCCTTGGCGCCAGAGTTCTCCAGCTGGTAGGCCAATTCATCTTTGGAATACCCTGGATTTGCAGGCGTAACAATTCCACCTGCATAAAAGGTGCCGTATATAACTGGCGGGACATCGACATCGTTTGGCACATACAGTGCCAAAACGTCATCTTTCTGCCAACCCCAGAGATCCAGGAGTCCCTCGCCGAATACTTTCGCCTGGTCTTTTACTTGGGCAAATGTATATTTTCGATCAGAGTTGATTGCACGGTAAATGACTTTGTCATCTGAGAAGTCCCTGTCTTTCCGCTCAAACATGAATCCCCATAGGTCGACATCTGGGATTTTCACATCTGGAAATGGCGAATTGGAAGGCATGTTTTGTGTTGGTGTTGGACGGAGGGAGCAAACAGGCGTCAACTCACGCGCAGCGATGTTGGACTGGAAATTGTATGTTTGTTTTCAATTGGCGTCGTTGTGTAACAAGATAATGATAGGGTTCAAGGCGGAATGGGATTAGTCGACTTATTGTGGGGAACCTCGGCTTTCAGCAACATGACGTTAGCACTTCCGACTCTGGCGCCATTGCAGCGTTTAGTCAGCCTCGAGTTTTGGAAAAGACACCCAGTTTTGTAAACAATTGCCTTAGTTTGAGTAATCTGACGGCTCCTCCTAACTGCATTAACAAGATACAATGGTGCTACGAATGTCGAGTGTCCTTTGTAATGGTTACTCAGCAAACGAACTGTATCCCCATTTGAGCGAATCCCAGTCCCCACTGAACTCTATGTGCCACCTTTGGAAATGTGTCTGTGTCAGTTTGTTGAGTGTTTGGAAGGCAGATTGTTCAAATCTCGCTATCTTTATTTTTATTTTTAGGTTTTCGGTAAGTCATCAATGGAAAGTTTCATGCCACAGTCAATGCATTCTCACCTGTAATGGATTGAGAATAACAGTAATGGGGAAGCTCCAGGAGCTTGGATCTCGCAGTTCCACCTGGGTGTAAATATGAGATAAATGTGCGCAAGCTGCTTGAGCCAGGCTAATGTCTTGTGTGTCCTACCATGCGCACGTGACCAGGCGTCGGATCCCGGAACATCTAGGTACGTGAACCATCGGGAGAGCCGGAAGGCAGCCACGAAATGATATGCGTGGTCAGCTAACGTGTCCACAAAGACCGAGGCTAACGGAAGGCAATCGAAATAATGTCCCGGTCATACAAAGCACGGGTGTGACGGGGCTTCGTCTTGGTGCACAGCGTAGCCTCGGCGCCATGGGCCAATTGAAGATGGCAATGTGACGATGTGATGGTTCAGCGTTGTGTTCTGGGGCTCGGGCAGCCGCAAGTCAATGGCTGCTGGCTGGTTGAGCAGGTGTGGGCTGGGCGACAGCATTGTGTACATAGGCCTACGTACTCGATCCATGAGGTGTGGGTGGAAACCAATGCTAAAAGGAATGCCGCAGACTAAGGACCGTTCCCGCATGCGCACGGTCTACCGTAATGGTGGGGGAAAGGCGCGAGCGAGCAGTCAACCGTCCGACCGAACGACCCACCCTCTATCTCTCCCAGTTCATCCATCAAGGTGCCTCCAGCGCCGCTTCATCTCGGCCGCATTCGCATCTGGCTCCCAGATCTGCCGGAACAATTGGTCGTCGGGTCGCGGCAGCAGGTCGACTCGCTCCGGTGCAAGTGGGTGCGTCCTCAAGGCTCGACACAGTTCACGTCGGCAGCCGCTGACCAACCGCACTCTTGGGACTCTGCTCTGCTCTCGGATCGAGCGTGGGCGGCGTGATTGGCTGGGCGGGGCTGTGCCGTGGGGAGGGCTGCACTGTCGAGGACCCATACGGGCGTCATCGCTGAGGCGTGGGCGGAAGAAGGGCAATTTCTCTGCAGCGTGATATCTGCACCACTGCCACGACTGGGTCCTACAGGCCGTCTCAGCTGGCAGGGAGCCCGGCCTTAAGCAAGTGTCACCGGCAGCTGCTTCTCATACCACACAGGATGGGTAAGTGCCCCTCGACTTCCCCCAGATCCCCCTCCTAACGTCGCCATCTCCATCCGTCATCCGCCCTCCGCGCCAGCGCCATCACGGTTCTGCCTCTCCTCATAACCAGCCCTGCCTTCCTGCTGACTTTTCTGCCTGCTAGATTCCGCAGGAGACACCTATCGTCCCAGTGACCGAGTGAGTACAGCCACCTCTTCTCTTTTGCCCGTCGCCAATCGTCGCCCGCCGACCATGTGGCCAGGCGGCAAGTGAACCGCACTGCACTGCACTGCACCGCACCGCACCGCACCGCTCCTGGCCTGCCCTTGTCTGACCTGCTAGCCGCCATCCCGTCGAGGCCGGCCGTGACAGACGAGCTGCTTGTCCATTTCCCCTTTCCCTTTCACTCCTCACTTCACCTCTATGGTGCGTGGTGTCCGCTGGTGTTGACCAGAGCACGTGATTGGCCGGCAACTGCCGTCGCGCGTTTCGTTCGTCGTTGCCCAAGCTCCGAGCTGCTCACGCACGCTCGCCCGCTCGCGCAACCTCTCCTTCCAACCCCATCAACCCTGCGAGCCTGCACCAGCTCGCATCACCCGCCCGCAACCCGCTTAAACCTTTCCGCTTCGACGCATTGATCGACGCACCGTCGCAATCATGTCGTACGAAACTGACAATTATGACCAGCGCGACCGCTCCCCTCGTCGCCGTTCTCGCTCCCCGCGACGCTCCCGACGCTCCTACTCACCTCGCAGCCGCTCTCGCAGCCGAGACGACTACCGTCGCACTGAACGCCGCTCGCGCTCCCCCAACAGTGGTGCTCAAGGTGCGGGAAGTTACCAGTCGTACGGTGCCAGCAGAGGCGGCTCATCGCGACCCACTGAGAACAAGGGCGAGATGATGCAGAACATTAGGGACTCTTCGCAACAAGACCGTCGCGTCTACGTCGGCAATCTCTCGTACGATGTCAAGTGGCATCACCTAAAGGACTTCATGCGCCAAGGTACGGATGGCATGTGTTGCGTTGTCGCGTCAAGAGATGGGCTAATGTGGAAATAGCTGGAGAGGTCCTCTTTGCAGATGTCTTGCTACTACCGAACGGAATGTCAAAGGTAATGGATGATGGCTTGTCTTGATCGTGAGAAGGATGGAGGTTGACTGGCTTTTGCTTTGGGTGTAGGGCTGTGGCATCGTGGAATATGCAACTCGGGAGCAGGCGCAGAACGCTGTTGCAACGCTCAGCAACCAGAACCTCATGGGACGCCTCGTATACGTTCGCGAAGACCGAGAGGCCGAGCCTCGATTCAGTGCCCCCGGCGGTCGTGGTGACTTTGGCGGCGGAATGGGTCGCGGCGGCGGCTACGGTGGCTTCGGTGGTAATAACGCTGCTGCTGGAGGTCCAACCGGAGCACGACAGGTCTATGTCTCCAACGTTTGTACACCCATTTCATTGTCCCCATTGTTATTTACATTAGTGGTCTTTGCTAACCTTGTTGCCTAGCTTCCCTACAACGTTGGCTGGCAGGACCTGAAAGACCTCTTCCGCCAGGCTGCCAACAATGGTCAAGTCCTTCGCGCTGACGTTCACATTGCACCTGATGGTCGCCCAAAGGGTTCCGGTGTGGTTGCATTCGAGACACCCGAGGATGCCCGGAATGCCATTACCCAGTTCAACGGCTATGACTGGCAGGGCCGAAACCTCGAGGTTCGCGAGGACCGCTTTGCCGGCGCTCCTGGTGGATTCGGTGGTCGCGGAGGCTTCGGAGGCCGCGGAGGCTTTGGCGGCGGCTTCCAGGGCCGTGGTGGCTTTGGAGGTCGTGGTGGCTACGGAGGCTTCGGAGGTCGCGGTGGCTTCAATGGCGGATACGGTGGTGGTGCCGGTGGCCCTGGTTTCGACCCCAACGCTGCTCCTCCTGCCCCGAACCCATTCACAGACTTTGCCACTGCAGGTGGAGAACCCAGCAACATCATCTACGTTCGCAACCTACCATGGTCGACTAGTAACGAGGATCTTGTCGAGCTCTTCACCACGATTGGAAAGGTCGAGCGTGCCGAGATTCAATACGAGCCCAACGGTCGCTCTCGCGGAACCGGTGTAGTTGAGTTCGAGAAGGCTGCTGACGCAGAGACGTCTATCGGTATGTTCTTCAAAGTTGTTGTATATCAACTTACTAACACATCTATAGCCAAATTCACTGGTTACCAGTATGGTGGCAGGCCTCTCGGCCTTGCCTACGTCAAATACACCAACGTAGGCAACGGCGATGTTATGGAAGGTACCGAACACACTGGCGGCTTGACCCAAGACCAGATTATGTAATGCGTTCTTTCATTCGCCATGCATCTGGGATACCTAGCATCTACATGATGATGCACGCACATTTTTTATTTGCTGTGGTAGCAAGCGCCTTATCAGGGATGATTTTTTTCCTTTATCTCACATTTGCATCTCTCCACAGAATGGGATCTGGAGAGAATATCTTGCGAGTCAGTTCTGGTATCGGGGAAACACTGTAGGAGAACAAAATTTCCTTGTCTACACTAAAAGCTAGCTGTTGAGATGTAGCTATAGCATCGAATGGGAATTTCGTAAGGCTTATGCACATGCCTTTGCTTCACTCTTTTGTTTTGGCGTGCAAATCTTGACTATTGCAACAACTTCATCATCCACTCATACGCGGCCCATTGTACAGCATTGACAATGAAAGCGCGTACACTGCATATGCCCAGGCCACGGACGAAGACGCCTGCGCCCTCTGTCCGGTATGCTTGCCTGGCAATTTCAATTGAGCTCATTCGCTTCTTCTGGGTTTCCGGTTGCAGGAGCCCACTTCGTTCTCCATCTGTTGCCGGTGGATGTAGTACCTGGGTCTGTACTCTCGTCTTGATCATATCCAAGGGAAAAATGGACGTCCAGCTAACGACACCCGCCAACCCACCACACATGAGTACCTTCATCGCCGTTTCCTGGTCCGAATCATCCGGCGAACTCCAGGCCTGTTTGGACATTTCATACGACCAGAAGCTAGAAATTGTAGTTAGTACACACCCATACTTATATTTCCTTTCGTTCCTCTTCCAACGTGCCAAAAGAATTGCACGTGTTTAGGTTTACAAAAAAAAGAAGAGGAAACTTACTAAAGCCCATAACCCATCGCATCCCTCACACTCGTAATCGCACCTCCATAATACAACCCCCGTACCCCCTCAGCCCTCCACACATCCCTCGCCACACTCCACGACGTCGTTGTCTGGCTCGTAGAAACCTGGGCTCTGCACTTGATCAGCTCGGTAGGGGCGCTGACGACGAAGGATGCGAGACCGCCTGTTACGCCTGCGAGAAAGACGTTGGAGAGGCTTTGCGGGGAGGCTGGGGTGTCGTGTAGGAGGGCTAAGGTGCGGTTGTAGGTTACGAATAAGAGACCGTTGAGGGCGCCGTAGGTGAGGATGGGGGCTGTGGCGCCTATACTGGAGTGGTTGTGCTTGTTAGTTTGTTCCCTTTTTTTTCCGGTTCGAGCAAGGAAGGGATTAATGGAGTTTTGGAAAAAGAAAAATAGGATCAAGGGTTTCTCTCCTCACTTTCCCTTACTCCATTTTTTTGTTTCAAAGCAATAAAGAATTCATGATATGGGAGAATAGTAAATATTGAAGTTATTGGTCTCACCTCTAACTAGTGTTCCGGCATTTTCGAATTGCGCTTTGAAACCTTGCAGGGTTTGGAGTTGTGGTTGTACCGCTGCTGCTGCTGTTATTGTTGTCGTCGGTGTAGCTTCTACTACATGTGGTGCTGGTGCATTTCCTGCCTGCAGACGCGTCTTTATGAGGTCCAGTGGGTTACCGATGATGATGCCTGCTGCACCGGAAATGTAGCCGGCCCAGAAGTCTGCGGACATGATTCTCTTGTTTTTTTGTGTGTTCCTATTGGTGTGTGGGAGGGAGGGGGAGGCGAAAATTATGTAGGAATGGTTGGGGCACGTCTAGTACTAGAGGGGGTAATGCAGGGTCTTTGGAGGTTTGGGGGAGTGGGGTGGGGAGGGGCAGGGATTTCGAGGATCTACTAGTAGGACAGCCGAGGCTCAGATGGATGTGAAGGTGGAAATACCATGTTCGACTCTTGGAAATGGAGAATGCATGGTTAGTGCGTGGGTCCTGCGTTTGCATTATTGACTATCAAATTGAGTCTGTGGTTATGCTATTGCCAAGGTTAAGACGAGTGATGGTCTGCAGGGTTTAGGGTCATATTGTCTTCCTGAACATGAAATCCTATCGCTTTGCCTGTGCATATTTTTGTGAGAATGAGAAATTGTTTGGGCCATGTTCATTTATTTTGCTTGCTGTGAACATCCGTCATCACGAGATGGTCCATGAAATTGTTAAGATTACGTCAGATATTATCTCCAATGATTGTTTGAGTTTGCCATGCATTTGCACAAGTTATAACACAAGTCGTGAAACTTACCTCGTCTCGATATAGAAACTCTTGCTTGAATTTGACCGGGAGAAAACTATCTTCCTGTCCATAAGACTGGTACCAAGACGGCCCTATCATGTTGATGCGCACCCTGGCAACCAGGACTTGTCTACGAGGTTTGATGCGTCTTCTGTTTCTTGTACAGTGGTTGGGGTTGAACTTAAGTCGGTCAGTGTTGATCGAGTTGTCGGTGCTAGAGCAACGCCAGCACATGATTACTGGTTAATTTCGGCTGCGCTTTCTAGAAAGGCCAAATGATGATAGGCCAGATGATGGGCACGTCAGACCGCTCTTGGGCTTTCCGTACCTACGTAGCTCACAGAGCCGTCCCTATGTTTCGAATAATCACAGTAAATGGTCCAGGTAAGGTAACAAACAAAAGCGAGTGAAGCGCCAAAGACGTTCCGATCTCCAGCATGCATGATGTGTGTCATTCTCGGTGGCGTTGGCATATCGACCCAAGCGAATAGACTAGAGCAGGCTAGAGCTCGGACCATGAGGCTGAGACACCCCCCCGATGACCTTCACCCCGCCGCCACCCAAACATCAGGCATTTATCTTCACGCTCCTGTAGCTCTCTTTATTCTTACTGACACACTTATCTCCCCAGGATTGCCTTTATAGCTACTGTTTGAGCTTGGCAATACCTCTTTCTCTACACGTCGCCACCGTTGATCATGAGCGCGCGATTAAGACCCTTGTTTCGAGACCAATTACACAGTATGTCTGGCCATCTGCTGCGCCTTGTGATACAGCCTCTACGCGCTGAGTGTGCCTAGTGTAGCAAGGCTGTATCATCGAAACACTGCTCTCAGGGCGCCGAGCTTGCCGCCTGAGATTCCTTGTATTCATCTGACACCCTTCCAGATTCCGCCACACATTAGCATTCACCACTCACCTTCGACGAACACACTGAATTACGATTATTTTATTATCCCTCGAGGAAACTATACTCAATGCCTTCACAATCTCTTGATACCGGTTGGGACTTCAGCCCCGTCATTGATCTGATTGAATCTGCTTCCGAAGATATCTGCTCTCCGGCGCTCCGGCCCACAACGCAGAGCAGCTTCACACCAGCCTGTGAAGATGGCGGGGTACGCTTGGGCAGTTTCTCCAAGCTGTTTGAGAGCCTAGGCTTCTCAGACAGTTTGGTAGCACCGCTTCCACCCCTCGACCCTGACTCTGAGCTTAGCAACTCAGATGATGCCTTGCTGCCGTCTCCAACCTTGAAGCCGGCTCAGGCGCCCGTCGAGTGTGTTGAGAATTCAACTGTTGAGCCAATAAGCAGCCCTGGCTTGACTAAGACACAGCGCAAGAAGGCTCGCAGACGTGCTGAGAAGGAGTTGCTGGAAGAGCAAACCCGCCAGCGGATCATGCAAGAAACACTTGATCAGCTCGCTGAAGAACGCGAGCAGAGGGAGCATAAAAAACAACAAGGCTCCAATGGCAAGCAATCAGACAAGCTTACCAATAACTCGGTGGAGGATAACGATGTTGCTGAAAAGCCGCAAAAGCCCTCCCGAACGAGTTCACGATCCAATGTTGGTGCAAAAATCCGACCTACGACCGCACCAGAATCCACAGGTGCTCATGACATTCAGCTGAAGCAACCGAAGCAGCCCAAAACACCCAAGCTTCGTCCCAGTATACTCAAGCAGTCATACGCAGTACAGCCAGTGATTCCTCAGCCATTACAAAAGGCACCGGTCATTACACCCTGTAAAACGCCAGTACCTAATCTAGCCATACACGAAACGTCGAGCACTCCAGTGCTAGACCAACACATTGACCTCCCACAACAGCGGCCATCTCTTGTGGCTACTCCAGTACGCCATGGACTTGTCCCACGAACTGTTCGACCAGTCACTCTACCAAGGTCTGCTTCACAACCCGCTGTTGTAGCCCAGGCTCCGACGACACCGACCCCACGGGCCGGCTCGTTCAGCGGACGGCGACCACCTCTTGTGATTCGATCGAAAACGGATCGTCATCTCCATCTGTTCAACAAGCTAATGGAGAAGTTTCCGGAAGACCAGAAGTGGCTGGTGGCGCCGATGCAGCTTCTGAACGAGAAGCAAAGTGAGCACGGTTTGCATGTATTCGTCGATGCCTCGAACATTATGATTGGACTCAAGGATATGCTGCGCTTGCATGGGCTTCACCATAACGCGTATGACATATCGTTTGATAGTCTTGCGCTGCTGATGGAGCGGCGCCGACCTGTAGCCAAGCGATTTTTCGCCGGCTCACACCGCGAAGCCAACCCGCTTCCTCACATTGAGAAGCTAGTGGAGACTTCGAAGGCAGTTGGGTACGACAGTGTGATGCAAGAGCAAGTGCTGATTGTACGGGAAGACTCTGAGAAGAAGAAATTCTTCAACGATGTCAAGAAGATGGGGTGGCACAAGGCGACGCAGATGCGGTCTGGCAGCGGCAGTGACTCTGAAACGAGCGCGCCGGCTCCCAAGACACCTGCAGCCCCGAAATGGGTTGAGCAGGGAGTGGATGAGATTCTTCACTTAAAGATGTGCCAGAGCATGATTGATTGCGAATGGCCGAGCACCATGGTGCTAGCGACGGGGGATGGGGCGATTGCAGAGATGTCAGACGGGTTCCTAGCTCACGTGGAGCGAGCGTTGAAGCGGGGGTGGAGGGTGGAGTTGATCAGCTGGGGGCAGCAGATCAACAGTGGTTATAGGAAACGCCAGTTCCGAGCCAAGTGGGGTGAGCAGTTTACGATTATTGAGCTGGACGAGTTTTTGGAGGATTTGATTGATACGCGGTAGAGGATAGATAGATGATGTGTTGTAGTGCATGATGTCTTCAGCCTTGTGGTGTTTGACATTGTTTTGGCACGGGGTTGTTTGGGATGTTTTGTCTGTTTGAATAAGACGCTAGTTTTGTTTCTTAAAAATATGTCTAGGACAGCCTGTTGCAAGACCGGTGTCCATTTGTGATGGCCCAAACATTTTTATGCATGGTAAAGAAAGTCATGAAAGGGAAATGAGAGATGTTCATGCCCACGACATTTGCCAAGAAGCGCTCGTGTCGCTATTTGCCATGGTGATGAGCGGTACTCTAGTAAGTAGTAAGTAGGTGTAGAGTTGCAGTAGTGTCGAAATCCCGGCAGGACCCGCACTTTTGTTTTGTCGCGTGGTAGGTGGTTCCTGATCATCATCACATCATCACCCCCCTTTTTTTTCCAACCCACACTATTGTAGTGTACTTAGTCTCCACGGAACTTCTACTTCATGTCCGTAAAGTAGGTTATGTAAGTATGCACATACCATACTCACAATCTATCACCGCAAACCCTGCAAAAGTCCGACCGAAAGCAAAAAAGAACCAAGTTTGCTAAAAAAAAAAATCACCCCATACTCATACCCCAAATACACGCCGATCATCATTATCATCAGCAAATCTCGGCGCCCTCATCCGAGTGACCCCCCAAATAATTGAAATAAAACGTTGTATGGTAAGCTCGGGTACGAAGCGAGGGCATGTACTGTGTACATTTCTACCAGGGAAACCTCGATACGGCCATAGACGAACAGCAGCAAGCGGGAACGAAGGCAAAGGAGGAAAAGGATTGGATTAAACTACCCGACTCCCGCGCTCGCAGGAAGGGTGTTTGCAACATGGATCTCTTAATGGCTCTTGCCCGTGGGAATTCGCGCGGAACGACGGGGGGAGGGGCCAAGACGGACGATGAAGGGGGGGGGCGGGATTGGCAAAGAGCGAAATGTTGGGTGTGATTTGTGAACTGGGAAGTTGAGTAGTGCAGTAGCGAGAGAGAAGCAGGGTAGTTGATGCGAGTGAAGTCTAGAACGGAGTATCGTATTTCAGATGGTTGCAGGTTGTGTGAATACGGGATACGAGTTACGGGGGGGG